>NW_026512699.1:0-53663 GCF_027579735.1 Bombina bombina
TTCAAAATTTTACAAATTTGATACTTTTGCTTCTTCGGAGGCTGTTTTTGGGAGAAAGGTTCTTCAGGCAGTGGTTCCTTCCGCTTAATCCCTGCCTTGTCCCTCCCATCATCAGTGTACTTTAGCTTTGGTATTGGTATCCCATAAGTAATGGATGATCCGTGGACTGGATACTCTTAACAAGAGAAAACATAATTTATGCTTACCTGATAAATTTATTTCTCTTGTAGTGTATCCAGTCCACGGCCCGCCCTGTCATTTTAAGGCAGGTCTAAAATTTAATTAAACTACAGTCACCACTGCACCCTATGGTTTCTCCTTTCTCTGTTTGTTTCGGTCGAATGACTGGATATGGCAGTTAGGGGAGGAGCTATATAGCAGCTCTGCTGTGGGTGATCCTCTTGCAACTTCCTGTTGGGAAGTAGAATATCCCATAAGTAATGGATGATCCGTGGACTGGATACACTACAAGAGAAATAAATTTATCAGGTAAGCATAAATTGTTTTTTGACTCAGTGATCAATACTATGTTGCAGGCTCGTAAGTCTGTTTCAAGAAAGATTTATTATCAGGTGTGGAAAACCTATATTTTATGGTGGTCTTCTCATAAATTCTCTTGGCATTTTTTTAGAATTCCTAGAATTTTACAGTTTCTTCAGGACGGTTTGGATTAAGGTTTGTCTGCAAGTACTTTGAAGGGACAAAAATCTGCTCTTTCTGTTTTATTTCATAGAAAGATTGCTAAACTTCCTGATATTCATTGTTTTGTTCAGGCTTTGGTCCGTATCAAGCCTGTTAAGTCTATTTCTCCTCCATGGAGTCTTAATTTGGTTTTGAAGGCTTTGCAGGCTCCTCCTTTTGAGTCTATGCATTCTTTGGATTATTAACTACTTTCTTGGAAAGTGTTGTTCCTTTTGGCTATCTCTTCTCCAGAAGAGTTTCTGAATTGTCTGCTCTCTCATGTGAGTCTCCTTTTCTGAGTTTCCATCACGATAAAGCTGTTTTGCGGACTTTGTTTACATTTCTTCCTAAGGTTGTGAATTCTAACAACATTAGTAGGGAAATTGTTCCTTCTTTGTATCCGAATCCTAAGAATTCTCTTGAGAAATCGTTACATTCTTTGGATGTGGTAAGAGCTTTGAAATACTATGTGGAGGCTACTAAGGATTTCAGAAAGACTTCTAGTTTAGTTGTCTCTTCTGGTTCTAGGAAAGGTCAGAAAGCCTCTGCCATTTCTTTGGCATCTTGGTTAAAACTTGATTCACAAGGCTTATTTGGAGGCGGGACAGTCTCCGCCTCAGAGAATTACAGCTCATTCTGGTAAGTAAGTTTTTGGTGGTTACATATTTTTGTATAAAAGCACAATATTATTTCTCCAACATAGGTGTGTCCGGTCCACGGCGTCATCCTTACTTGTGGGATATTCTCTTCCCCAACAGGAAATGGCAAAGAGCCCAGCAAAGCTGGTCACATGATCCCTCCTAGGCTCCGCCTACCACAGTCATTCTCTTTGCCGTTGCACAGGCAACATCTCCACGGAGATGGCTAAGAGTTTTTTGGTGTTTAAATGTAGTTTTTATTCTTCAATCAAGTGTTTGTTATTTTAAAATAGTGCTGGTATGTACTATTTACTCTGAAACAGAAAAGAGAAGAAGATTTCTGTTTGTAAGAGGAAGATGATTTCTCCAACATAGGTGTGTCCGGTCCACGGCGTCATCCTTACTTGTGGGGATATTCTCTTCCCCAACAGGAAATGGCAAAGAGCCCAGCAAAGCTGGTCACATGATCCCTCCTAGGCTCCGCCTTCCCCAGTCATTCTCTTTGCCGTTGCACAGGCAACATCTCCACGGAGATGGTTAAGAGTTTTTTGGTGTTTATATGTAGTTTTATTCTTCAATCAAGAGTTTGTTATTTTAAAATAGTGCTGGTATGTACTATTTACTCTGAAACAGAAAATAGATGAAGATTTCTGTTTGTAAGAGGAAGATGATTTTAGCAACCGTTACTAAAATCGATGGCTGTTTCCACACAGGACTGTTGAGATGAAGTAACTTCAGTTGGGGGAAACAGTGTGCAGACTTTGCTGCTTGAAGTATGACACATTTCTAACAAGACTTGGTAATGCTGGAAGCTGTCATTTTCCCTATGGGATCCGGTAAGCCATTTTCTTAATAAGAATAAAGGGCTTCACAAGGGCTTTAAAGACTGGTAGACATTTTTCTGGGCTAAAACGATTACTTTATAAGCATTTTTAATAGATTATAGCTTTGAGGAGTTATTTTAATCTTGGGAATTATGTTAAAAAAACGGCAGGCACTGTATTGGACACCTTTTTCACTGGGGGCCTTTTCTAATCATAGGCAGAGCCTCATTTTCGCCCCACTAATGCGCAGTTGTTTTTGGGAAGCAAGGCATGCAGATGCATGTGCGAGGAGCTCAGATACACAGAAAAAGTTTACTGAAGGCGTCATTTGGTATCGTATTCCCCTCTGGGCTTGGTTGGGTCTCAGCAAAGCAGATACCAGGGACTGTATAGGGGTTAAATGTAAAAACGGCTCCGGTTCCGTTATTTTAAGAGTTAAAGCTTTCAAATTTGGTGTGCAATACTTTTAAGGCTTTAAGACACTGTGGTGAAATTTTGGTGAATTTTGAACAATTCCTTCATACTTTTTTTCATATTCAGTAATAAAGTGTGTTCAGTTTAAAATTTAAAGTGACAGTTACGGTTTTATTTTAAAACGTTTTTTGTGCTTTGTTATCAAGTTTAACATGTCTGAACTATCAGATAGACTATGTTCTGTATGTGAGGAAGCCAAGGTTCCTTCTCATTTAAATAGATGTGATGTATGTGACAAACAATTTAGGGAAAATGATGCCCAAGATGATTCCTCAAGTGAGGGGAGTAAGCATGGTACTGCAGGAGGCCCCTAGTACATCTAGTGCGCCAATACTTCTTACTATGCAACAATTAACGGCTGTAATGGATAATTCTATTAAAAACATTTTAGCCAAAATGCCCACTTATCAGCGTAAGCGCGACTGCTCTGTTTTAGATACTGAAGAGCATGAGGACGCTGATGATAATGGTTCTGACATGCCCTTACACCAGTCTGAAGGGGCCAGGGAGGTTTTGTCTGAGGGAGAAATTTCAGATTCAGGAAAAATTTCTCAACAAGCTGAACCTGACGTTATTACATTCAAATTTAAATTGGAACATCTCCGCGCTCTGCTTAAGGAGGTGTTATCTACTCTGGATGATTGTGACAATTTGGTCATTCCAGAGAAATTATGTAAGATGGACAAGTTCCTAGAGGTCCCGGTGCCCCCCGAAGCTTTTCCTATACCCAAGCGGGTGGCGGACATTGTAAATAAAGAATGGGAAAGGCCCGGCATACCTTTTGTCCCTCCCCCTAAATTTAAGAAATTATTTCCTATGGTCGACCCCAGGAAGGACTTATGGCAGACAGTCCCCAAGGTCGAGGGGGCGGTTTCTACTCTAAACAAACGCACCACTATCCCTATAGAAGATAGTTGTGCTTTCAAAGATCCTATGGATAAAAAATTAGAGGCTTTGCTTAAAAAGATGTTTGTTCAGCAAGGTTACCTTCTACAACCAATTTCATGCATTGTTCCTGTCACTACAGCAGCGTGTTTCTGGTTCGATGAACTAGAAAAGTCGCTCAATAAAGAATCTTCTTATGAGGAGGTTATGGACAGAGTTCAAGCTCTTAAATTGGCTAACTCTTTTACTTTAGACGCCACTTTGCAATTAGCTAGATTAGCGGCGAAAAATTCAGGTTTTGCTATTGTGGCGCGCAGAGCGCTTTGGCTAAAGTCTTGGTCAGCGGATGCGTCCTCCAAGAACAAATTGCTTAACATACCTTTCAAGGGGAAAACGCTGTTTGGCCCTGATTTGAAAGAGATTATTTCAGATATCACTGGGGGAAAGGGCCACGCCCTTCCTCAGGATAGGTCTTTTAAGGCTAAAAATAAACCAAATTTTCGTCCCTTTCGTAGAAACGGACCAGCCTCAAATTCTACATCCTCTAAGCAAGAGGGTAATACTTCTCAAACCAAGCCAGCCTGGAGGCCAATGCAAGGCTGGAACAAAGGTAAGCAGGCCAAGAAACCTGCCACTGCTACCAAGACAGCATGAGATGTTGGCCCCCGATCCGGGACCGGATCTGGTGGGGGGCAGACTTTCTCTCTTCGCTCAGGCTTGGGCAAGAGATGTTCTGGATCCTTGGGCGCTAGAAATAGTATCCTAAGGTTATCTTCTGGAATTCAAGGAGCTACCCCCAAGGGGAAGGTTCCACAGGTCTCAATTGTCTTCAGACCACATAAAAAGACAGGCATTCTTACATTGTGTAGAAGACCTGTTAAAAATGGGAGTGATTCATCCTGTTCCGTTAGGAGAACAAGGGATGGGATTCTACTCCAATCTGTTCATAGTTCCCAAAAAAGAGAGAACATTCAGACCAATCTTAGATCTCAAGATCCTAAACAAATTTCTCAGGGTTCCATCGTTCAAAATGGAAACCATTCGGACAATTCTTCCTACCATCCAGGAAGGTCAATTCATGACCACGGTGGATTTAAAGGATGCGTATCTACATATTCCTATCCACAAGGAACATCATCGGTTCCTAAGGTTCGCCTTTCTGGACAAACATTACCAGTTCGTGGCACTTCCATTCGGATTAGCCACTGCTCCAAGAATTTTCACAAAGGTACTAGGGTCCCTTCTAGCGGTGCTAAGACCAAGGGGCATTGCAGTAGTACCTTACTTGGACGACATACTGATTCAAGCGTCGTCTCTGCCACAAGCACAGGCTCATACGGACATTGTCCTAGCCTTTCTCAGATCTCACGGGTGGAAGGTGAACGTAGAAAAAAGTTCACTATCTCCGTCAACAAGAGTTCCCTTCTTGGGAACAATAATAGACTCCTTAGAAATGAAGATTTTTCTGACAGAGGCCAGAAAATTAAAACTTCTAAGCTCTTGTCAAGTACTTCATTCTGTTCTTCTTCCTTCCATAGCGCAGTGCATGGAAGTAATAGGTTTGATGGTTGCGGCAATGGACATAGTTCCTTTTGCGCGAATTCATCAAAGACCATTACAACTGTGCATGCTCAGTCAGTGGAATGGGGATTATACAGACTTGTCTCCGACGATACAAGTAGATCAGAGGACCAGAGATTCACTCCGTTGGTGGCTGACCCTGGACAACCTGTCACAAGGGATGAGCTTCCGCAGACCAGAGTGGGTCATTGTCACGACCGACGCCAGTCTGGTGGGCTGGGGCGCGGTCTGGGAACCCCTGAAAGCTCAGGGTCTATGGTCTCGGGAAGAATCTCTTCTCCCGATAAACATTTTGGAACTGAGAGCGATATTCAATGTTCTCAAGGCTTGGCCTCAACTAGCAAAGGCCAAATTCATAAGGTTTCAATCAGACAACATGACAACTGTTGCATATATCAACCATCAGGTGGGAACAAGGAGTTCCCTGGCGATGGAAGAAGTGACCAAAATAATTCAATGGGCGGAGAATCACTCCTGCCACTTGTCTGCAATCCACATCCCAGGAGTGGAAAATTGGGAAGCGGATTTTCTGAGTCGTCAGACATTTCATCCGGGGGAGTGGGAACTCCATCCGGAAATCTTTGCCCAAATAACTCGATTATGGGGCATTCCAGACATGGATCTGATGGCGTCTCGTCAGAACTTCAAGGTTCCTTACTACGGGTCCAGATCCAGGGATCCCAAGGCGACTCTAGTGGATGCACTAGTAGCGCCTTGGACCTTCAACCTAGCTTATGTGTTTCCACCGTTTCCTCTCATTCCCAGGCTAGTAGCCAGGATCAAACAAGTGAGGGTATCGGTGATCTTGATAGCTCCTGCGTGGCCACGCAGGACTTGGTATGCAGACCTGGTGAATATGTCATCGGCTCCACCATGGAGGCTACCTTTGAGACAGGACCTTCTTGTTCAAGGTCCGTTCGAACATCCGAATCTGGCCTCACTCCAACTGACTGCTTGGAGATTGAACGCTTGATTTTATCAAAGCGTGGGTTCTCAGATTCTGTCATTGATACTCTTATTCAGGCTAGAAAGCCTGTAACTAGAAAAATCTACCATAAAATATGGAAAAAATATATCTGTTGGTGCGGATCTAAAGGATTCCCATGGAACAAGATAAAAATTCCTAAGATTCTATCCTTTCTACAAGAGGGTTTGGAGAAAGGATTATCTGCAAGTTCTTTGAAGGGACAGATTTCTGCTTTATCTGTTTTACTTCACAAAAAGCTGGCGGCTGTGCCAGATGTTCAAGCTTTTGTTCAGGCTCTGGTTAGAATCAAGCCTGTTTACAAACCTTTGACTCCTCCTTGGAGTCTCAATTTAGTTCTTTCAGTTCTTCAGGGGGTTCCGTTTGAACCCTTACATTCCGTGGATATCAAGTTATTATCTTGGAAAGTTTTGTTTTTGGTTGCAATTTCTTCTGCAAGAAGAGTTTCAGAGTTATCTGCTCTGCAGTGTTCTCCTCCTTATCTGGTGTTCCATGCAGATAAGGTGGTTTTGCGTACTAAACCTGGTTTTCTTCCGAAAGTTGTTTCTAACAAAAATATTAACCAGGAGATAGTTGTGCCTTCTTTGTGTCCGAATCCAGTTTCAAAGAAGGAACGTTTGTTGCACAATTTGGATGTAGTTCGTGCTCTAAAATTCTATTTAGAGGCTACAAAGGATTTCAGACAAACATCTTCCTTGTTTGTTGTTTATTCTGGTAAAAGGAGAGGTCAAAAAGCAACTTCTACCTCTCTCTCTTTTTGGCTTAAAAGCATCATCCGATTGGCTTATGAGACTGCCGGACGGCAGCCTCCTGAAAGAATCACAGCTCACTCCACTAGGGCTGTGGCTTCCACATGGGCCTTCAAGAACGAGGCTTCTGTTGATCAGATATGTAAGGCAGCGACTTGGTCTTCACTGCACACTTTTATCAAATTTTACAAATTTGATACTTTTGCTTCTTCGGAGGCTATTTTTGGGAGAAAGGTTTTGCAAGCCGTGGTGCCTTCCATCTAGGTGACCTGATTTGCTCCCTCCCATCATCCGTGTCCTAAAGCTTTGGTATTGGTTCCCACAAGTAAGGATGACGCCGTGGACCGAACACACCTATGTTGGAGAAAACAGAATTTATGCTTACCTGATAAATTACTTTCTCCAACGGTGTGTCCGGTCCACGGCCCGCCCTGGTTTTTAATCAGGTCTGATGAATTATTTTCTCTAACTACAGTCACCACGGTATCATATGATTTCTCCTATGCATATTCCTCCTTTACGTCGGTCGAATGACTGGGGAAGGCGGAGCCTAGGAGGGATCATGTGACCAGCTTTGCTGGGCTCTTTGCCATTTCCTGTTGGGGAAGAGAATATCCCCACAAGTAAGGATGACGCCGTGGACCGGACACACCGTTGGAGAAAGTAATTTATCAGGTAAGCATAAATTCTGTTTTTAGCAAACGTTACTAAAATCGATTGCTGTTTCCACACAGGACTGTTGAGATGAAGTAACTTCAGTTGGGGGAAGCAGTTGGCAGACTTTTCTGCCTGAGGTATGACTGGCCACATTTCTAACAAGACTTTGTAATGCTGGATGGCTGTCATTTTCCCTATGGGGACCGGTAAGCCATTTTCTTAGATTAAGTAAAAGAATAAAGGGCTTTATAAGGGCTTAAAAAACTGGTAGACATTTCTTTCATGTAATTAGCAAGAGTCCATGAGCTAGTGACGTATGGGATATACATTCCTACCAGGAGGGGCAAAGTTTCCCAAACCTCAAAATGCCTATAAATACACCCCTCACCACACCCACAATTCAGTTTTACAAACTTTGCCTCCGATGGAGGTGGTGAAGTAAGTTTGTGCTAGATTCTACGTTGATATGCGCTCTGCAGCAAGTTGGAGCCCGGTTTTCCTCTCAGCGTGCAGTGAATGTCAGAGGGATGTGAGGAGAGTATTGCCTATTTGAATGCAGTGATCTCCTTCTAAGGGGTCTATTTCATAGGTTCTCTGTTATCGGTCGTAGAGATTCATCTCTTACCTCCCTTTTCAGATCGACGATATACTCTTATATATACCATTACCTCTGCTGATTCTCGTTTCAGTACTGGTTTGGCTATCTGCTATATGTAGATGAGTGTCCTGGGGTAAGTAAGTCTTATTTTCTGTGACACTCCAAGCTATGGTTGGGCACTTTGTTTATAAAGTTCTAAATATATGTATTCAAACATTTATTTGCCTTGACTCAGAATGTTCAACTTTCCTTATTTTCAGACAGTCAGTTTCATATTTGGGATAATGCATTTTGATTTGATCATTTTTCTTACCTTAAAATTTGACTTTTTCCCTGTGGGCTGTTAGGCTCGCGGGGGCTGAAAATGCTTCATTTTATTGCGTCATTCTTGGCGCGGACTTTTTTGGCGCAAAAATTCTATTTCCGTTTCCGGCGTCATACGTGTCGCCGGAAGTTGCGTCATTCTTTGACGTTATTTCGCGCCAAAAATGTCGGCGTTCCGGATGTGGCGTCATTTTTGGCGCCAAAAAGCATTTAGGCGCCAAATAATGTGGGCGTCTTATTTGGCGCGAAAAAATATGGGCGTCACTTTTGTCTCCACATTATTTAAGTCTCATTTTTTATTGCTTCTGGTTGCTAGAAGCTTGTTCTTTGGCATTCTTTCCCATTCCTGAAACTGTCATTTAAGGAATTTGATCAATTTTGCTTTATATGTTGTTTTTTCTCTTACATATTGCAAGATGTCTCACGTTGCATCTGAGCCAGAAGATACTACAGGAAAATCGCTGTCAAGTGCTGAATCTACCAAAGCTAAGTGTATCTGCTGTAAACTTTTGGTAGTTATTTCTCCAGCTGTTGTTTGTATTGATTGTCATGACAAACTTGTTAAAGCAGATAATATTTCCTTTAGTAAAGTACCATTGCCTGTTGCAGTTCCCTCAACATCTAAGGTGCAGAATGTTCCTGATAATATAAGAGATTTTGTTTCTGAATCCATAAAGAAGGCTATGTCTGTTATTTCTCCTTCTAGTAAACGTAAAAAATCTTTTAAAACTTCTCTCCCTACAGATGAATTTTTAAATGAACATCATCATTCTGATTCTGATGACTCCTCTGGTTCAGAGGATTCTGTCTCTGAGGTTGATGCTGATAAATCTTCATATTTATTTAAAATGGAATTTATTCGTTCTTTACTTAAAGAAGTTCTAATTGCTTTAGAAATAGAGGATTCTGGTCCTCTTGATACTAATTCTAAACGTTTAGATAAGGTATTTAAAGCTCCTGTGGTTATTCCAGAAGTTTTTCCTGTTCCTAATGCTATTTCTGCAGTAATTTCCAAAGAATGGGATAATTTGGGTAATTCATTTACTCCTTCTAAACGTTTTAAGCAATTATATCCTGTGCCGTCTGACAGATTAGAATTTTGGGACAAGATCCCTAAAGTTGATGGGGCTATTTCTACCCTTGCTAAACGTACTACTATTCCTACGTCAGATGGTACTTCGTTTAAGGATCCTCTAGATAGGAAAATTGAGTCCTTTCTAAGAAAAGCTTATCTGTGTTCAGGTAATCTTCTTAGACCTGCTATATCTTTGGCTGATGTTGCTGCAGCTTCAACTTTTTGGTTGGAAACTTTAGCGCAACAAGTAACACATCGTGATTCTCATGATATTATTATTCTTCTTCAGCATGCTAATAATTTTATCTGTGATGCCATTTTTGATATTATCAGAGTTGATGTCAGGTTTATGTCTCTAGCTATTTTAGCTAGAAGAGCTTTATGGCTTAAAACTTGGAATGCTGATATGGCTTCTAAATCAACTTTACTTTCCATTTCTTTCCAGGGTAACAAATTATTTGGTTCTCAGTTGGATTCCATTATTTCAACTGTTACTGGTGGGAAAGGAACTTTTTTACCACAGGATAAAAAATCTAAAGGTAAAAACAGGGCTAATAATCGTTTTCGTTCCTTTCGTTTCAACAAAGAACAAAAGCCTGATCCTTCATCCTCAGGAGCAGTTTCAGTTTGGAGACCATCTCCAGTCTGGAATAAATCCAAGCCAGCTAGAAAGGCAAAGCCTGCTTCTAAGTCCACATGAAGGTGCGGCCCTCATTCCAGCTCAGCTGGTAGGGGGCAGGTTACGTTTTTTCAAGGAAATTTGGATCAATTCTGTTCACAATCTTTGGATTCAGAGCATTGTTTCAGAAGGGTACAGAATTGGTTTCAAGTTGAGACCTCCTGCAAAGAGATTTTTTCTTTCCCGTGTCCCAGTAAATCCAGTAAAAGCTCAAGCATTTCTGAAATGTGTTTCAGATCTAGAGTTGACTGGAGTAATTATGCCAGTTCCAGTTCCGGAACAGGGGATGGGGTTTTATTCAAATCTCTTCATTGTACCAAAGAAGGAGAATTCTTTCAGACCAGTTCTGGATCTAAAAATATTGAATCGTTATGTAAGGATACCAACGTTCAAGATGGTAACTGTAAGGACTATCTTACCTTTTGTTCAGCAAGGGAATTATATGTCCACGATAGATTTACAGGATGCATATCTGCATATTCCGATTCATCCAGATCATTATCAGTTCCTGAGATTCTCGTTTCTGGACAAGCATTACCAATTTGTGGCTCTGCCGTTTGGCCTAGCTACAGCTCCAAGAATTTTTACAAAGGTTCTCGGTGCCCTGCTGTCTGTAATCAGAGAACAGGGTATTGTGGTATTTCCTTATTTGGACGATATCTTGGTACTTGCTCAGTCTTTACATTTAGCAGAATCTCATACGAATCGACTTGTGTTGTTTCTTCAAGATCATGGTTGGAGGATCAATTTACCAAAAAGTTCTTTGATTCCTCAGACAAGGGTAACCTTTCTGGGTTTCCAGATGGATTCAGTGTCCATGACTCTGTCTTTAACAGACAAGAGACGTCTAAAGTTGATTACAGCTTGTCGAAACCTTCAGTCACAATCATTCCCTTCGGTAGCCTTATGCATGGAAATTCTAGGTCTTATGACTGCTGCATCGGACGCGATCCCCTTTGCTCGTTTTCACATGCGACCTCTTCAGCTCTGTATGCTGAAGCAATGGTGCAAGGATTACACGAAGATATCTCAATTAATATCTTTAAAACCGATTGTTCGACACTCTCTAACATGGTGGACAGATCACCATCGTTTAATTCAGGGGGCTTCTTTTGTGCTTCCGACCTGGACTGTAATTTCAACAGATGCAAGTCTCACAGGTTGGGGAGCTGTGTGGGGATCTCTGACGGCACAAGGAGTTTGGGAATCTCAGGAGGTGAGATTACCGATCAATATTTTGGAACTCCGTGCAATTTTCAGAGCTCTTCAGTTTTGGCCTCTTCTGAAGAGAGAATCGTTCATTTGTTTTCAGACAGACAATGTCACAACTGTGGCATACATCAATCATCAAGGAGGGACTCACAGTCCTCTGGCTATGAAAGAAGTATCTCGAATCTTGGTTTGGGCGGAATCCAGCTCCTGTCTAATCTCTGCGGTTCATATCCCAGGTGTAGACAATTGGGAAGCGGATTATCTCAGTCGCCAAACGTTGCATCCGGGCGAATGGTCTCTTCACCCAGAGGTATTTCTTCAGATTGTTCAAATGTGGGAACTTCCAGAAATAGATCTGATGGCGTCCCATCTAAACAAGAAACTTCCCAGGTATCTGTCCAGATCCCGGGATCCTCAGGCGGAGGCAGTGGATGCATTATCACTTCCTTGGAAGTATCATCCTGCCTATATCTTTCCGCCTCTAGTTCTTCTTCCAAGGGTAATCTCCAAGATTCTGAAGGAATGCTCGTTTGTTCTGCTGGTAGCTCCGGCATGGCCTCACAGGTTTTGGTATGCGGATCTTGTCCGGATGGCCTCTTGCCAACCGTGGACTCTTCCGTTAAGACCAGACCTTCTGTCACAAGGCCCTTTTTTCCATCAGGATCTGAAATCCTTAAATTTAAAGGTATGGAGATTGAACGCTTGATTCTTGGTCAAAGAGGTTTCTCTGACTCCGTGATTAATACTATGTTACAGGCTCGTAAATCTGTATCTCGAGAGATATATTATAGAGTCTGGAAGACTTATATTTCTTGGTGTCTTTCATCATTTTTCTTGGCATTCTTTTAGAATACCGAGAATTTTACAGTTTCTTCAGGATGGTTTAGATAAGGGTTTGTCCGCAAGTTCTTTGAAAGGACAAATCTCTGCTCTTTCTGTTCTTTTTCACAGAAAGATTGCTATTCTTCCTGATATTCATTGTTTTGTACAAGCTTTGGTTCGTATAAAACCTGTCATTAAGTCAATTTCTCCTAAGCAGCAACTTGGTCCTCTTTGCATACTTTTACTAAATTCTACCATTTTGATGTATTTTCTTCTTCTGAAGCAGTTTTTGGTAGAAAAGTACTTCAGGCAGCGGTTTCAGTTTGAATCTTCTGCTTATGTTTTTCGTTAAACTTTATTTTGGGTGTGGATTATTTTCAGCAGGAATTGGCTGTCTTTATTTTATCCCTCCCTCTCTAGTGACTCTTGTGTGGAAAGATCCACTTCTTGGGTAGTCATTATCCCATACGTCACTAGCTCATGGACTCTTGCTAATTACATGAAAGAAAACATAATTTATGTAAGAACTTACCTGATAAATTCATTTCTTTCATATTAGCAAGAGTCCATGAGGCCCGCCCTTTTTTTGTGGTGGTTATGATTTTGTATAAAGCACAATTATTCCAATTCCTTATTTTATATGCTTTCGCACTTTTTTATCACCCCACTTCTTGGCTATTCGTTAAACTGAATTGTGGGTGTGGTGAGGGGTGTATTTATAGGCATTTTGAGGTTTGGGAAACTTTGCCCCTCCTGGTAGGAATGTATATCCCATACGTCACTAGCTCATGGACTCTTGCTAATATGAAAGAAATGAATTTATCAGGTAAGTTCTTACATAAATTATGTTTTTTCTGGGCTAAAACGATTACTTTGCTAAGCATATTTGGCAGATTATAACTCTTTATAGTTATTATAATCTTGGGGATTGTTGTTAAAAAACGGCAGGCACTGTATGGACACCTTTTTCAGATGGGGGCCTTCTCTAGTCATAGGCAGAGCCTCATTTTCGCGCCACTAATGCGCAGTTGTTTTTGGAAAGCAAGGCATGCAGATGCATGTGTGAGGAGCTAAGAACCACTGAAAAAGCTTATAGAAGGCGTCATTTGGTATCGTATTCCCCTCTGGGCTTGGTTGGGTCTCAGCAAAGCAGATACCTGGGACTGTATAGGGGTTAAATGTAAAAACGGCTCCGGTTCCGTTATTTTAAGGGTTAAAGCTTTCAAATTTGGTGTGCAATACTTTTAAGGCTTTAAGACGCTGTGGTGAAATTTTGGTGAATTTTCAACAATTGCTTCATGCTTTTTCGCATATTCAGTAATAAAGTGTGTTCTGTTTAAAATTTAAAGTGACAGTAACGGTTTTATTTTAAAACGTTTTTTGTGCTTTGTTGACAAGTTTAAGCCTGTTTAACATGTCTGAACCATCAGATAAGCGATGTTCTATATGTATGAAAGCCATTGTATCTCCCCATTTAAATATATGTGATAATTGTGACATAGTGTCCAAACAAAGTAGGGACAATGATGCCACAGATAATAATATTGCCCAAGATGATTCTTCAGATGAGGGGAGTAAGCATGGTACTGCATCATCCCCTTCTGTGTCTACACCAGTTTTGCCCACACAAGAGGCCCCTAGTACATCTAGTGCGCCAATACTTATTACCATGCAACAATTAACGGCTGTTATGGATAATTCTATAGCAAATATTTTATCTAAAATGCCTACTTATCAGAGAAAGCGCGATTGCTCTGTTTTAAACACTGAAGAGCAAGAGGACGCTGATGATAACGTTTCTGACATACCCTCACACCAATCTGAAGGGGCCAGGAGGGAGGTTTTGTCTGAGGGAGAAATTTCAGATTCAGGAAAAATTTCTCAACAAGCTGAACCTGATGTTGTAACATTTAAATTTAAATTAGAACATCTCCGCGCACTGCTTAAGGAGGTATTATCTACCCTGGATGATTGTGACAATTTGGTCATTCCAGAGAAATTATGTAAGATGGACAAGTTCCTAGAGGTTCCGGTGCCCCCCGATGCTTTTCATATACCCAAGCTGGTGGCGGACATAGTAAATAAGGAATGGGAAAGGCCCAGCATACCTTTTGTTCCTCCCCCTATATTTAAGAAATTGTTTCCTATAGTCGACCCCAGAAAGGACTTATGGCAGACAGTCCCTAAGGTCGAGGGGGCGGTCTCTACTCTAAACAAACGCACTACTATTCCCATAGAAGATAGTTGTGCTTTCAAAGATCCTATGGATAAAAAATTAGAGGGTTTGCTTAAAAAGATGTTTGTTCAGCAAGGTTACCTTCTACAACCAATTTCATGCATTGTTCCTGTCACTACGGCAGCGTGTTTCTGGTTCGAAGAACTAGAAAAGTCGCTCAATAAAGAATCTTCGTATGAGGAGGTTATGGACAGAGTTCAAGCACTTAAATTGGCTAACTCTTTTATTCTAGATGCCGCTTTGCAATTAGCTAGATTAGCGGCGAAAAATTCAGGGTTTGCTATCGTGGCGCGCAGAGCGCTTTGGCTAAAGTCTTGGTCAGCGGATGTGTCTTCCAAGACAAAATTGCTTAACATCCCTTTCAAGGGTAAAACACTGTTTGGTCCTGATTTGAAAGAGATTATTTCAGACATCACCGGGGGAAAGGGCCACGCCCTTCCTCAGGATAGGTCTTTTAAGCCTAGAAATAAGCCTAATTTTCGTCCCTTTCGCAGAAACGGACCAGCCTCTACTTCTACATCCTCTAAGCAAGAGGGTAATACTTCTCAACCCAAACCAGCCTGGAGACCGATGCAAGGCTGGAACAAGGGTAAGCAGGCCAAGAAGCCTGCCACTGCTACCAAAACAGCATGAAGGGATGGCCCCCGATCCGGGACCGGATCTGGTGGGGGGCAGACTTTCTCTCTTTGCTCAGGCCTGGGCAAGAGATGTTCAGGATCCTTGGGCACTAGAAATAGTTTCTCAAGGTTATCTCCTGGAATTCAAGGAACTACCCCCAAGGGGAAGGTTCCACAGGTCTCAATTATCTTCAAACCAAATAAAAAGACAGGCATTCTTACATTGTGTAGAAGACCTGTTAAAGATGGGAGTAATTCATCCAGTTCCAATAGGAGAACAAGGGATGGGGTTTTACTCCAACCTGTTCATAGTTCCCAAAAAAGAGGGAACATTCAGACCAATTTTAGATCTCAAGATCCTAAACAAATTTCTCAGGGTTCCATCGTTCAAAATGGAAACCATTCGAACGATCCTTCCTACCATCCAGGAAGGTCAATTTATGACCACGGTGCATTTAAAGGATGCGTACCTACATATTCCTATCCACAAGGAACAGCATCAGTTCCTAAGGTTCGCTTTTCTGGACAAGCATTACCAGTTTGTGGCACTTCCATTCGGATTAGCCACTGCTCCGAGAATTTTCACAAAGGTACTAGGGTCCCTTCTAGCGGTTCTAAGACCAAGGGGCATTGCAGTAGTACCGTACTTGGACGACATCCTGATTCAAGCGTCGTCTCTGTCAAAAGCAAAGGCTCATACGGACATCGTCCTAGCCTTTCTCAGATCTCACGGATGGAAAGTGAACATAGAAAAAAGTTCTCTTTCCCCGTCAACAAGAGTTCCCTTCTTGGGAACAATAATAGACTCCTTAGAAATGAGGATTTTTCTGACAGAGGTCAGAAAATCAAAACTTCTAAGCTCTTGTCAAGTACTTCATTCTGTTCTTCGTCCTTCCATAGCGCAGTGCATGGAAGTAATAGGATTGATGGTTGCAGCAATGGACATAGTTCCTTTTGCACGAATTCATCTAAGACCATTACAACTGTGCATGCTCAGACAGTGGAATGGGGATTATACAGACTTGTCTCCGACGATTCAAGTAGATCAAAGGACCAGAGATTCACTCCGTTGGTGGCTGATCCTGGACAACCTGTCACAGGGAATGAGCTTCCGCAGACCAGAGTGGGTCATTGTCACGACCGACGCCAGTCTGGTGGGCTGGGGCGCGGTCTGGGAACCCCTGAAAGCTCTGGGTCTATGGTCTCGGGAAGAATCTCTTCTCCCGATAAACATTCTGGAACTGAGAGCGATATTCAATGCTCTCAAAGCTTGGCCTCATCTAGCAAAGGCCAAATTCATAAGGTTTCAATCAGACAACATGATGACAGTTGCGTATATCAACCATCAGGGGGGAACAAGGAGTTCCCTGGCGATGGAGGAAGTGACCAAGATAATTCAATGGGCGGAGGATCACTCCTGCCACTTGTCTGCAATCCACATCCCAGGAGTGGAAAATTGGGAAGCGGATTTTCTGAGTCGTCAGACATTCCATCCGGGGGAGTGGGAACTCCATCCGGAAATCTTTGCCCAAATAACTCGATTATGGGGCATTCCAGACATGGATCTGATGGCCTCTCGTCAGAACTTCAAGGTTCCTTGTTACGGGTCCAGATCCAGAGATCCCAAGGCGACTCTAGTAGATGCACTAGTAGCACCTTGGACCTTCAACCTAGCTTATGTATTCCCACCGTTTCCTCTCATTCCCAGGTTGGTAGCCAGGATCAATCAGGAGAGGGCTTCGGTGATCTTGATAGCTCCTGCGTGGCCACGCAGGACTTGGTATGCAGACCTGGTGAATATGTCATCGGCTCCACCATGGAAGCTACCTTTGAGACAGGACCTTCTTGTTCAAGGTCCATTCGAACATCCGAATCTGGTTTCCCTCCAACTGACTGCTTGGAGATTGAACGCTTGATTTTATCAAAGCGTGGGTTTTCAGATTCTGTAATAGATACTCTGATTCAGGCTAGAAAGCCTGTAACTAGAAAAATTTACCATAAGATATGGAAAAAATATATCTGTTGGTGTGAATCTAAAGGATTCCCATGGAACAAGATAAAAATTCTATTCTATTCTATCCTTTCTACAAGAAGGTTTGGAGAAAGGATTATCTGCAAGTTCTCTGAAGGGACAGATCTCTGCGTTATCTGTTTTACTTCACAAAAGGCTGGCAGCTGTGCCAGACGTTCAAGCGTTTGTTCAGGCTCTGGTTAGAATCAAGCCTGTTTACAGACCTTTGACTCCTCCCTGGAGTCTTAATCTAGTTCTTTCAGTTCTTCAAGGGGTTCCGTTTGAACCCTTACATTCCGTAGATATTAAGTTATTATCTTGGAAAGTTTTGTTTATGGTTGCAATTTCTTCTGCTAGAAGAGTTTCTGAGTTATCTGCTCTGCAGTGTTCTCCGCCCTATCTGGTGTTCCATGCAGATAAGGTGGTTTTGCGTACTAAGCCTGGTTTTCTTCCGAAAGTTGTTTCCAACAAGAATATTAACCAGGAGATAGTTGTACCTTCTTTGTGTCCGAATCCAGTTTCAAAGAAGGAACGTTTGTTACACAATTTGGACGTAGTCCGTGCTCTAAAATTCTATTTAGATGCCACTAAAGATTTCAGACAAACATCTTCTTTGTTTGTTGTTTATTCTGGTAAAAGGAGAGGTCAAAAGGCAACTTCTACCTCTCTTTCTTTTTGGCTTAAAAGCATTATCCGATTGGCTTATGAGACTGCCGGACAGCAGCCTCCTGAAAGAATCACAGCTCATTCCACTAGGGCTGTGGCTTCCACATGGGCCTTCAAGAACGAGGCTTCTGTTGACCAGATATGTAAGGCAGCGACTTGGTCTTCACTGCACACTTTTGCCAAATTTTACAAATTTGATACTTTTGCTTCTTCTGAGGCTATTTTTGGGAGAAAGGTTTTGCAAGCCGTGGTGCCTTCCATTTAGGTGACCTGATTTGCTCCCTCCCTTCATCCGTGTCCTAAAGCTTTGGTATTGGTTCCCACAAGTAAGGATGACGCCGTGGACCGGACACACCTATGTTGGAGAAAACAGAATTTATGCTTACCTGATAAATTACTTTCTCCAACGGTGTGTCCGGTCCACGGCCCGCCCTGGTTTTTTTAATCAGGTCTGATGAATTATTTTCTCTAACTACAGTCACCACGGTATCCTATGGTTTCTCCTATGCATATTTCCTCCTGTACGTCGGTCGAATTACTGGGGTAGGCGGAGCCTAGGAGGGATCATGTGACCAGCTTTGCTGGGCTCTTTGCCATTTCCTGTTGGGGAAGAGAATATCCCACAAGTAAGGATGACGCCGTGGACCGGACACACCGTTGGAGAAAGTAATTTATCAGGTAAGCATAAATTCTGTTTTTCCAGTTCCTCTTTTGTATGCTTTTTTTTACACCTCACTACTTGGCTATACGTTAAACTGAAGTATATGTGTGGTGGGTGGTGTATTTTTAGGCATTTGAGGTTTGGGAAACTTTGCCCTCTCCTGGTAGGAATATATATTCCATATGTCATACGTCACTAGCTCATGGACTCTTGCCATTATGAAAGAAATTAATTTATTAGGCAAGTTCTTCCATAAATTATGGGTTTTTTTTGTTTTTAAGGAATATTAACTGCTTTAAAACCATAAATCAGTTCATTTTTGGTTTAAAAAAAGGTTGTGTAAATAACTAGGCTTAATGTTTTATTTAGATTTAATATACCCCTACCTTATGCTACTGTCAGGACTACTACATTCATGTTCACTCCACCTCTTTTGTACGCTTCTTTATATACTATTATACGAGCGCTTTACTTTGTTGATGATTTGGAGAGGAAAGCTTAGTAAGGGGAGCATTTTTGTAATCTGCATATTTAATATTTTAATACATCCTTAGTGGTGGTAGATAAAATGCTACTTCATAGCAGTTTCCTTTATTTCTGCTACATCACTAATATGTGTGTGTTATAGTCAATGCCACATAGTACCAGTAAAGATGGCAGGGTGCACACATTCATGAGTTTCCCAAATTTATAAAAATATGCACTTATTTCTAATACCTAATACATTTAATTTATTTCATGGTGGTTTGAAGCCACAAACCATTACTCTTGGGAATCACTTTCCCTGCCACTAGGGGGAGGCAAAGATTACCAAACTCCAAGAGTTCTATATAACCCCTCCCACGTCTATGGCAGTTAAACGTATATAGCCAAGCAAAAAGAAGTAGGAAAAGAAAAAAAGAACAAAAAATAACAGGGTGGGGTCTCGTGAACTCTTACCACCATGAAAGGAATTAATTTATTAGGTAAGCATAAATTGTTTTCTTTATTAAAGTTGGTAAGAGTCAACGATCCATTACTTCTGGGTACCAATACCAAAGCTGTGGAGAGTTCACGAGTAATGAATAAAAGTAGGAAGGTATAAAAAAAAAATCCATAAGAAAACTATATCCACAACCTTCCAAATAAATGATTATATAATAAAAAGAACACATAAAATAACCATAAGGCAAAGTAATGTTAAAACCATTGCATGAAGAAACCTGCCAAAGGCTACCACCAAAGAAGCAAAATATGGAAGAAAATAAAGAAACAAAGACCAGGAGGCTGTTAGCCAAAATAGGTCAACAGAAGTCTCATTCCAGAAAGCCCAAGAAGAGGGGACTGAGCAGAAAAAAACTATTAAGGTGGAGGCTATACCACCTCCAAGCATGTCAATACAAGCAAAAACCAAAAGAAAGCACTCGTTTTCCAACCCTGAATAAAATCAGAAAAGTGAAAAACCCAGAGTTTGTCTAAAAATTTCAGTAACCCCAACATAAAACTACAAGGCTCTGACAATAACCAAAACGAGACGGCAAATTCCCAAAAACCACCTTATCCTAAAAAATAAAAAGTTAAGGATAGAGCAGATAGCTCAGAAACTATCAAAAAAAAGAAAGCTTAAAAATTCCCTATGCATATGTGCAAACTGAGGAGCCTGCAAAACATAAACACCAAACACAGACCTCAAGGTGGAAAGATTGGCATAACAAGCTGAATATGGGCCAAAACCCTAAATATAAAACCATGAAAATCGGATAGATACGCAATCTCCCTAATGGAAAAAAAACTGAAGTGTCCTTTCAATCGACTAGGAGATAAGCCCTTATCCAATCCAACATCCACAAAGAAATTCTGAAAGAATAGCAGGAGAAGCCATATGCCAAAACTATTAAGTAATAAAAGGGCCTAAAAGACCCTATGAAGAAAGCTTCCTAGACACAAGCTTCTGAACCAGAAAAGAGTCTCAACCATAGACTCAAAACAACCAAAAACAATGTTTAAAAATCAATCACTCAAACCCCTATGCTATTAGGCTGAAAGATTTAAAATCTGGAAGGAAAAAATAGTCCTAAAAGAAGGAATCCCAGGTTACTGATCATCTGAACCAGATCTACTCGAGCAAAAAAAAAAACTCTGAATGGAGCAATGAGAGACTGAAAATTCCTAAATTTAAACTACTCTCGGGAAAAAGGACGAGAGGAACAAACAATCAGAAAAGATTAAGAAGCTACTAAAGTATCCACAAACTCTGCCTGAGGATCCCCTGACCTTGCAAGGTACCTGGGAAGTTTAGTAGAGAGGCTAACAAATTTATCTCTGGAAGACCTCACAAACCTATAGTCTGAAAACAACATCCTGATGGAGAGACCATACACCTGAACGCAGAAACTGCCTACTAAGAAAAAGCTGGCTTTTGCCTCTAAGAGAGAGCCAAACACCTTGCTCATGGCTAGGGAACTGTAAGTTTTCCCCCCTGGTGATTGATATATAAGCCATTACAAAACATTGTCTGTTATAAATAGAAAATAGATGCCTGGAAAAAGTTCAAGAATATTTACTGACAACCTCCCTTCCCAAGGAGCCCAAACATCTTGTACTCTCAAAGACTCCCAGACAGCCCCCCATCTAAAGAAAACATAGTCCAAGAAGGAGGAGCAAAAGAAAACCGCTGCAAAATGAGACTAGGGGGCCTGTTTACAAAGGTCTGTCGGACCTTATCCGACAGTTCGGATCAGGTCCGATAGACCTCGCTGAATGTGGAGAGCAATACGCTCTCTGTATTCAGCATTGCACCAGCAGCTCTTGTGAGCTGCTGGTGCAACGATGCCCCCTGCTGATTCGTGGTCAATCGGCCGCCAGCAGGGGGGTGTCAATCAACCCGATCGTATTTGATCGGGTTGAATTGAGGCGATGTCTGTCCGCCTGCTCAGAGCAGGTGGACAGGTTATGGAGCAGCGGTCTTTAGACCGCTGCTTCATAACTGGTGTTTCTGGTGAGCCTATAGAGTCGACAGAAACACGGGCCCTCAAGCTCCATCCGGAGCTTGATAAATGGGCCCCAATGATTCAGACATCAAGACAGGTACAGACCTGTTCTGAAAACCAGACCAAAATTTCTGAAAAAACTTACAAATATACCTGCATCACAGGCAAAGCAAACAGCTGAAAAAGATCGCAAAGAAATTGGACAAAACAGAGATGCATTAGATGCTATAATAAAAAAAAAAATGTAAATTACCCCAAAACATCCAAGTGAAACTGAAGAATTAAGCAAGCTAAAACTAACTTCAGACTTCTCTAATCAGACATAGAAATTCTCATGGATATTGAATCCAAATGATACCACAGAGATTAACCTTTATCTGAAGAATTAAGGAACACCTTGGGGAAAAAAAAGATCTTCCAACCATGCTGAAACCATGTTGAAGAAACAGACTGCTGGAGAAAGAATCTGTTAAAGGGATACTAAACCCAACATTTTTTCTTTCATTCAGATAGAGCATGCCATTTTAAAGGGACACTGAACCCAATTTTTTTATTTTGTGATTCAGATAGAGCATGACATTTTAAGCAACTTTCCAATTTACTCCTGTTATCAAATTTTCTTCATTCTCTTGGTATCTTTATTTGAAATGCAAGAATGTGAGTTTAGATGCCAGCCCATTTTTGGTGAACAACCTGGGTTCTTTCTGATTGGTGGATAAATTCATCCACCAATAAAGTGCTGTCCAGAGTACCCTAACCAAAAAAAAGCTTAGATACATTATTTTTCAAATAAAGATAGCAAGAGAACGAATAAAAATTGATCCTAGGAGTAAATTAGAAAGTTTCTTAAAATTGCATGCTCTATCTGGCTACATTTAGCCACCAATAAGCAAGCGTAACCCAGGCTCTGAACCAAAAATGAGCTGGCTCCTAAGCTTTCTATTCCTGCTTTTTAAATAAAGATAGCAAGAGAATGAAGAAAATTTGATAATAGGAGTAAATTAGAAATAGAAAAGAAAGACACAATAAGGATCAGTAGTCCTTATGCCAAAGACGGGGAATTCAGCACAAATACTCAAAGTTGTCCGCAATTCAAAAATTGTTTATTACAATACTTAATCATTTTTAACACACATGTGAATCTCAGGATATCCATGAAGTGCTAAGCAAAGTAAATAATAGATATTCAATCTCGCATACCAAGGTACTAAAGCAAAAAAATCTAATATGTCGTCATACAGAAATAGACGTCCCTTTAAAGGCATAAATAACAAATATAAAATATTATAAATGAGGTAGTTTCAAAAGGAAGGAAACTTACATCACTTCCATCAGAGGGCAACCCCACAAAATAGTATAGGGATCTGTTGCCTTGATTCAATTTTAGGATCTATGTAGTAACCAATGAAACTTATGATATAAATAACAAAGTAGGTCACAAAAACAAAGTATCAAAGACGAATTCCACAACACCTCTATCACAGGACAACCCCAAACTGTAGTGTCAGGGAACTGTTGTCATGATACATAAGGATCTATGTGATAATTTCAGTAGTATCCAGACACAGAAACTGATCAGTCGGTATCGATAACAAAGTTTCAGCAAATGTTCTTTGAATCACTTATGTCCGCCACATGCATTGATCTGAAAGTCTTGCAAACATTAGAGCAATCCACACAGAGTACTGACTGTGATCCTGTGATAAGTGAATATTGAACTGAAAGTCCAGTGCCGCATGTTAGAACTGTACAAGCCAATCTTACACCAATGGTGCAGGCTTTAAGTGGTAGTTAACTCAGTGTCTTGATACCGATCACAGTAAGTGACCCACAATTGGTGTCTCTCCAGGAAAACAAAAGAAGGTGTTGTAAGTTTTGCACTTCATGGATATCCCGAGATTCACACGTGTGTTAAAAATGAATGTGTTGTAATAAACAATTTTTGAATTGCGGACAACTGAGTATTTGTTCTGAATTCCCTGTCTTTGGCATAAGGACTACTGATCATTATTGTGTCTTTCTTTTCTATTTTGTATTCATATAAGTCTTCAAGGGTCTGCACCTCTGTTGTCATTTGATATAACTTATTGACATACTGACTAATAGTTCCCTCCATTTTTTAGCTTATTCTGGAGTAAATTAGAAAGTTGCTAAAAATTGCATGCTCTGTGTGAATCATGGCAGAAAAAATGTGGGTTTAGTATTCCTTTTAAATAAGAACATAGGAACCAGACAAGGAAAGAAACACTGTAACACCCTATGTTCTTTTATAGACGAAAGTGCCCCCAGAATCTAGAAAAAAATCTAGGAACTGAAACAAGACTAAATGATAAAGCAATAAACTGCAAAATGTTTGTATAAAAAAAAAAGAAGCAGATCTCAGGAACTAATAATGTTCTAAATGAAAAGGAACATACAAATAAATATCCCTTATTCCAACAATGGAACTGGAATAACCACAAGCAAAATTAGAAATAGGGGAGGGTGTCCTGCCCATTAAGGTCCAACCCAAATTGAACTTGGCTCCTAGATAAAGCAAGATAAAACTTGTTTCATAGAGAATAAAACAGCGTATAGGTCCTAAAGGAACTAAAAATGATTACAAGCTTAGATACTCCCCTGGACTAGTGTCCTGAAACCTCCAGAGACTAATAGAATCAAAACTATTTTGGACCAAGAAAGGAAGGAGATAAAAGTCTAGATTAAAAACACCATAATAGCAGACAAACCATAAAATTTAAAAAGAAAAAAGGCTTGCCAAGGACATATTTCTGACAATAGTATAAACTGTAACACAAATAAAAGGATTAGCACAAAAAGAAATCCCTAAAAGTCCAGAAAATATTACTAGCTGAGTCAACAAAAAAAACTGCTCATACTATCAAACTAAGACAGCAGAAACCTCAGCAACAAGGCTAGCTGATCAAAATAAAAAAAATCTGTTTACAGTCCTTCTATAAAAGGACTCTAACCTTAAAGGGATAGTAAAGTCCAAATTAAACTAATGATTCAGATAGGGCATGTCATTTTAAACAACTTTCTAATTTACTTTTATCATCAAATTTGTTTTGTTATCTTGTTCTTAGTTGAAAGCTAAACCTAGGTAGGCTTATATGCTAATTTTGAAGCCCTTGAAGGCAGCTTTGACAGTTTTTCACAGCTAGATGGCGTTGGTTCATGTTTTTCATATAGATAACACTGTGCTCACGCACGTGAAGTTATTTAAGATTCAGCACTAATTGCCTGAAATTCAAGCCTGTCAAAAGATCTGAGCAGAAACTTAGATACAAGGTAATTACCAGTGACGTCAGAGGATGGTGAGGCAGTGGCTAGGATACGCCTTCATTCTTTAGATATCCTTTGTTGAAGAAATAGCAATGCACATGGGTGAGCCAATCACATGAGGTATCTGTGCAGCCACCAATCAGCAGCTACTGAGCATATTTAGATATGATTTTCAACAAAGGACATCAAAAGAATAAAGAAAATTAGATATTAGATGTAAATTGGAAAGTTATTTAAATTTGCATATGGGTTTCATATGGGTTTCATGTCCCTTTTAAATGGTGTCTTGGAAAACTGGTCAACTTAGTAAACATCTGATTTTAGTCTAAAAGGATTGTAACAGAAACTCTTGCCAGATAACACAATGCTTGCTCTGATTATGAGATCTAGAAATCCAGGCCCATTAAAATATGTTTAAAACGTACTTTTTACTTTAATGCTGCAAATTATGCTTATAGATTCTTTCATTACATAAGGGATGAGAGTCAGAGGGGGGAGGAAGAGAGACAGAGAGAGAAAGAGACCATGGGGGAGAACAACACATAAGGAGAGAGATGGATAGAGAGAGAGACACACACACACACAAGGGGGGGACCACTGCATTTTAAAGTAATAAAACAGCAGAGCTACAGAGTTCAGAAAATTAGTCTATAATTTAGTGTGAAGTACAGAGGCAAGCTGCTAAGTTAGTGGGTGTAAAGTTTGAGTAAACAAAATACAAAAACGACCCTGCTGTAAAAGAGTAAAAAAAACACTAAACCACATTCATTAAATTATCATTTTCACTAACAGAATCCCTATCAGTAAAATCTTACTATAATAAGATGTGGCTGAAACACTGCTCTCTGTGCCTCTCTCCTGCTCTGTAAGGATTCAGGAAGTGACAGTTTAACATTCCACTGCACTTAGAGGGGAAGAACAGAACTCTCTTTTTCACTTTAGCAAAGCTAGCAGGTTCACAGGACAGCAACAAAATATATGAAAGTTGTTTTTTTGCGTTTTTGTTTTGTTTTATATGATTTAACATCCAGCCCCAACCCTATGTTCCACTTACTAATGCCTCTCACTGGATTGGTTCAGCCCAAATAGGACTGCCTCAAATAAGCAGTTAATGAGCCATGCAATGATCTTAACCACTTGCATCCAGTAGGTGGCGCAGCATGTTGTGTAATGGTGGGCAGACCTGCTTGTGCCTCTACATTGCACAACATGTAGCTGTGAGAGAAAAAAATGCTGGGGGAAAAAATTTACAATTTTTTTTTTTAAAGCCAATAAAAAAAATATATTTTTGCCCATATGAGAGGTGAAGCACTGCCTCACCTGCCTCTAGTGACTGCACATCACTGGTAATTACAGAGGAAAAAGTATATTTCTAGAACACTGTTGGTTATGCAAAACTGGGGGATGGTAAATAAAGGGATTATCTATCTTTTTTAAACATTTTTGGAGTTTACTATCCCTTTAAATACAGAAGGGTCCTAAAAGAGAGGTACTATTTACTAGGGGAAAAGGAGAAAACATGGTTAAAGTGAAATGGCCCCATTAAAGGGGCAGTATACACCAATTTTCATTTAAATGCATGTAATAGACACTACTATAAAGAATAATATGCACAGATACTGATAAAAAAAATCAGGTATAAAACCTTTTTTTTACAAAAAAAAAAACACAAAAAACTTAGAAGCACCCAATTTAGCACTGTTGATGAGATTAGCCTGATCCACCCACTGAAAGGGGCTGATAGCAGAACATCCCTCCCCTTCATATGAAAAGACCCATTATAGAAACAGAAGTCTGTATACATCAGTATACATCTAAAATGTTGGGACTTGATTAGGAGTCTGAAAACCAGCACAATGTTATTTAAAAATAAGCAAAACTATACATTTTAACAAAACACACCCAGATCGGCACTATAAATGGATCATCTACAAAACATTTATGCAAAGAAAAATGTAGTGTGTATATAATGTCCCTTTAACTTAAGGGATAAATATCCCAAAGTACAATAAACAAAAGCAGGAAAGAAAAATAAACTTGCAGAAGAGTAAAAAAAATTACTTGCACCCCGCATCTTCCTCAGATACCAAGAGAATGTAAAATTGGAAGTAAATTGGAAACTTGTTTAAAATTGTTTTTCTCTATCTTAACCATGAACGGCAATTTTTTGGTTACATTAATTGCAGACTCTCACTCTCCCCAGTCCATTAGCATTGGAGAGATTTAAAGAAAAAAAACCTTAATAAAACGTGACTACTTTTTTAAATTGATGTTTCATATTAACAAGCTTCCTATAAAACATCTTCCTGTATAGCAGTCATTTTCTACTTGTGCAGAGCATATAAATATTTTCCTCATAGGAAGTTATTTTATTTTCACATACAGTAACTGAATAGCTTAGTGGCTGCTAACTGTGTAATCTTATAGTCAGCTACCTTCCTTTTTATAAGACAAGTTAATTTGTATAGCTGAGAAATAAAAGGTATGTTTTGATAATCATGTTTTATGTGTGCTCAGTTAACCTAGGAAGTTCTTTATCTCTCTATCTCTCTCTCTATCTATTTATCTTTCTTTTTCTTTCTCGTTCTCTTTTTCTCTTTCTCTCCTTTTTTTTTTTTTCTCTTTTTCTCCTTTTTTTTCCTCTCTCCCCCCACCTCTCTTAATAAAACAATGTTTTTTTGTTGTTTTTTTTAATTGATGTTTGTTTCATATTAACAAGCTTCCTATGAAACATATTGCACTGACCACATCTTCCTGTATTGCAGTAATTAAGTTGCTCTTAATTCTCACAAATCTTGATTGATATATATATATTACATACACACACACACACATCACTGCCCAGATTAAAATAGAAACATTTTTACATTATACTTGTGTTGACAAAAATGCTTCTAGCGAATCTATTAACCCTTTTTAGTGCTAAGCACTTTACCACCTGGGTGCTAAGATATTTTTTGAGGTTTTTTTTTTCAGACCCCCAATGGTGGGTCTTGGGGGTCTGTAGCTGCTTAGATGCCTGAGATACAGGCTTCTAAGCAGCATGCCCCCTGCTCCTATACTTAACATTAAGTATAAATAAAGTGTCACTATGCAGCCCTGATCTCCGGGGTAGGAGCGTGCTAGGTGGGAGAGTGCTAGCGACAGCTCTGAGCCGTCATTAGCACCAGAGTGGGAAACTCTGTGATGGCTCAGAGCCGTCGTTAGCACTCAAGGGTTTAAAGGGACATTTAACCCAAATTTTTTCTTTCATGGTTTAGAAAAGGCATGCCATTTTAAACAACTTTCTAATTTGCTTCATTCTCTTGATATTCTTTGCTGAAAAGCATATCTAGATAGGCTCAGAAGCTGTTGATTGGTGGCTGCTCATTGATGCCTTGTGTGATTGGCTCACCCATATGCATTGCTATTTCTTAAACAAAGAATACCTAAAGAATGAAGGAAATTAGATAATAGAAGTAAATTGGAATGTTGTTTAAAATGTTATTCTTGATCTGAATGAGAAAAAATGGTGGGTTTAATGTTCCTTTAGGGTTTTCAGTAAAAGCTTTTATTGTGCACGTAAAGAATCTATCTAGGTATGCACTATAATTTTGAACAATATGTCTGCTCAGAAAGTCAGTGGTGCCTTATTGCTTGTATTGTATTGTCAATGTGGTACAAGCCACTGGCAGCTTTCTAAGTAAAAACAATAATATCTTTTACTAGTATTTTGCTAACACAAAATGCTAAAATGCTTCTATTCAAATTTAAAATGCACTTTAAAGCTGGTTCTACTGTAAAAATGTAAAACTAAACAAAGTGAAAAATAACTTTAGTATCATACTTGGGGCTCGTTTCCATTGAGTTGGTAAAGTTTGGAAACTGGTAGTAACATAAAAATTCTCCATAGACTTTAATGGAGATAAATGTTTTTATCCCCAGTTTCCGAACTTTACTACCTTAATGGAAACGAGCCCTTAGTTGCCTGTCTCTTCCCACGGCTGGTATTTAATTTACTCCACATCTTACAAGTTATTACATTCTGTTTTTTACAGTGCTGATGAACTCCTCCTCACTGAAATGATGTTTAATGGGCTCTTTAATGATCTGACATCGGAACAAGCGACGGCCCTTCTCAGCTGCTTCGTGTTTCAAGAAAATGTAAGTAATCTACATAGGTGCAGATATTGACACTCTGCTAGCACCAGTTATTTTGTTGCTTGTGTACCTCCAATCACTTATTCCTGTTAAACTAAATTATTTTCCGAAGGGTTTTTTTTTTTTGTGTTTTTTTTTTGTGGTTTTTTTTGTGTTTTTTTTTGTGGTTTTTTTAAAGCTCAATTAATGGGACAAGTCAAAATTAAACATTCGTAATTCTGATCGAGCATAGGCCCTATTCTTAACACCTCACCCCTGGTCTGTTGTCTTGGGAGTCACTTGACTCTGAACTCTCATTCACTCCACATATACAAGCACTTACCAAATCCTGTCGCTCACACCTACACAACATTACTAGAATGTGCCCTTTAGTTACTCAAGAAACTACAAGAATACTTATTCATTCTCTCATTTCTTTCCAAAGGCATGAAGACTCCACAATTCCATTCTAATTACTATTGGGAATTCAACTCCTGGCCAGCAGGAGGAGGCAAATAACACCTCAGCAAAGCTTTATGTGTCCTCCCACTTCCAACAATCCCTCAGTCATTCTTTGCCTTGTACATCAGGAGGATGTGCGAAGATGGTGTCTGAAAATATTTAATCCTTTAATGGGTACTTTTCCCTGCAAGCAAGGATTGGGGCTATGCTGTGTCCATGTAATCCTCTTTAGTAAGAGTAAAGGTGACGAGGTAGTCCTTGCTTACCTTCCAACATTTATGCTACCCTTCTATAGAAAACCAGGGTTGGTTGCTCTGCTTTTCTTTTTCTACAGGTCCCTGTCAGAAGTTGGCTGAGTCTGTCATACCTGAGAAGCTGTTCCTGCCCTGCATCTAATTTCCACTGGTACGTGTTTTTTTTGTTTGTTTTTTCCCTTCTAGATTAGAGGATATAGTACTTCAGGGGGTTAATCCCCTTTGTGGAGGTTTGGGTATAATATCCCTTTACTGTGGGGATAATATTGGGCAGCAGACCCAGAGTACTTTTGCTTGGGAGATATCAAAGGGTTAACTTTCTCTTAGCCTTTGTGAGGCTGGCTCTTGAGGGGTTAATCATGTATTCCCTTTATACTTTGGGGCTCTACTTGATGGTGGATCTGGGAATTGATGTTACATGGTGTATTTTATGTAATTATTGGCCCCTTTGTGTCAGTGTTTTGCATGAAATGGGTGATATTTGTGCTAGTGAGCACTTAACTTTGAGATGAATCTTAGCGCTGCAGATGCGCATGTTTTTCCTGTGGCGCATATTTTTTATTTTAGTTGTGGTCACATGACCGCCCGGATGCGCTTCCGTTGAGCGTATCTTCTCTCAAGTCAGTTCGCTACAGAGGTTGATCGGACGATTCTCTCTGCTACCTAGAGTTTAGGGTGCCGTTTTATTATCTGCTCTTTATTTCTATGAGCCTGCAATACTTTAGGAGTTGCATTTAGACCCAAAATCAGTTTTCCTGCCTCCTTGTGTCAGCGGAGGGCTGAGTTTACCTCAGCAGTGCTGGGGATATAGAAGTGCCTGTGTCCTTCTGCTTAATTTCGACCTAAAATTTTGTTTGCAATTTCCGTTAAAAGTTTTTTGGTATTTTATCAGTGATTTTCTACTGGGAACCGATACATTTTCAGGACTCATGGATTCTGGTATTTTCTTGTCTTTTTCTAAGTCTTTGTATTTTCTTGTCTTTTTCTAAGTCTTTGTATTTTCTTGAGGCTCAAGTTACCCCCCTGTGCAGTTCTGTTTCACATATGTGAATAAAATGTTACTTTCCAAAAATAGATTCCCCCTCAGAGCCACATATCTTTCAGGATAATGTTGTCTGACATGCCTCGGCTTTCTCCTCAGACATCCCATTCCCTAGTAGTTACACAAGCAGTGCCCTGCGGTTCCTCTGTCAGCTCCTTGGGGTGTATTTTTACCAGGTGATTTTGCTGCGCAACTAACTTCTGCCGTCTCTGCAGCACTGAGTGCCTTACCTATTGCTGGTAAAAGAAAATCTAAGCACATTTCTAAAAAACAAGTGCTTCTGAATCCTCCAAGGCTGCTTTAGTCAGTCTATCTCAGCTTTCGGAGGAGAATCACTCCTCAGAGGCTTCTGAGGGTGAGATTTCGGATTCTGAATCTACTGTTGCTAGTACAGTGGACTCAGAGGAGGTACATTTTAGATTTAAGCTTGAACACCTCTGTTTGCTTTTGAAGAAGGTTCTGGCTACTTTGTGACTGTAGTTTCAGAGTCTTCCAGAGACTCCTAAGAAGTCTAATAAACTTAAAGGGACAGTCAAGTCAAGTTTAATGATTTAAATAGGGCATGTAATTTTAAACTTCCCAATTTACGTTTATCACCAATTTTGCTCTGTTCTCTTGGTATTCTTAGTTGAAAGCTAAACCTAGGAGGTTCATATGCTAATTTTAGACCTTGAAGACTGCCTCTAATCTGAATGCATTTTGACCACTAGAGGGCATTAGTTCATGTGTTTCATATAGATAACATTGAGCTCATGCATGTAAAGTGACCTAGGAGTGAGCACTAATTGGCTAAACTGCAAGTCTTTTTAAATGAACTGAAATAAGTGGCAGTCAGCGGAAGCTTAGATACAAGGTAATTACAGAGGTAAAACGTGTATTATTATAACTGTGTTGGTTATGCAAAACTGGATTCTTTCTTTTTAAACAACAAAAATTCTGTTGTTTAAACAACAAAAATTCTGGTGTTAACAGCGTTTTTGTTGCCAAACCTAAATCTGTGGAAGTATTTCCTGTTCTAGATCGCATGTCTGACATATCTCAGGAATGGGAGAAGCCGGATGTTCCTTTTTCCCCGTCTCCTGTTTTTAAAAAGCTGTTTCCCGTGGCTGACTCTGTACAAGATCTTTGGCGCACGATTCCTAAAGTAGAGGGTGCTATATCCACTTTCGCCAAGAGAACCACTATTCCTCTTGAGGATAGTTCCTCTTTTAAGACAGGAAACTGGAGGCACCAGGGTCTTCAATAGCAACCTGTTGTGGGTGTCTCCTCTTACTCGGAGTTCACGGTCACGTGCAACTACTCGTTGGGAAAGCAACTCCGAGTAAGAGGAGAAGCACAACGTCGAAAGATTGGGTAAGACACCCACAACAGGAAAGGAAATTTCTATTGTTATTTTATTGTGATACTTTTGTAAGTGTAAATAATTGAAGCTGCTTATCTTTAGCCTGTTTTTTGCTTAAAGGGACAGTATACACTCATTTTCATATAACTGCATGTAATAGACACTACTATAAAGAATAATATGCACAGATACTGATATAAAAATCCAGTATAAAACTGTTTAAAAACTTACTTAGAAGCTGTCACTTTGGCTCTGTTGAAAAGGTAGCTGGAAAGCCCACTGCAAGTGGCAAATAAGACACTCCCCCCTCCCCCTTCTTTTGCATATGAAAAGACCCTTTACACAAACAGGAGCAAGCTGGAGTAGGTAGTCGAGCGTATTCACATAAAACTTTGGGGCTTGGTTAGGAGTCTGAAAATCAGAGCAATGTTATTTAAAAATAAGCAAAACTATACATTAATTAAAAAAAAAATAACTTTATGGGCTATATAAATAGATTATCTACAAAACATTTATGCAAAGAAAAAATGAGTGTATAATGTCCCTTTAACAGCACTATACCTGGTGCAGGTGGTAGGGGGGGCCACTGCAAACGCCCCTCAAAGTAACCACAGCATCAAAAATCCACAGCACCACTAATAGGAGGAATTTTCTTGTCTTTATTTCTTAGCTTATAAAAAGCATGTAGGCACACAGCAACAACAAAAAGCAATTTGTTGTTGCTGTGTGCCTACATGCTTTTCATAAGCTAAGAAATAAAGACAAAAACATTCCTCCTATAAGTGGTGCTGAGGATTTTTGTTCCGTCCTTTAAAATGGAGTCTATTCTCCCTTTAGTTAAGGAGGATCAGTTCATGACTACCATCGACCAGAAGGACACTTAACTCCATGTTCCTATCCACAAGGGACATTTACAGTACCTGAGATTTTACTTTTTAAGACAAATACTTTTAATTTGTCGCCCTACCTTTCGTCTAGCCACGGATGCTCAAATCTTTTTGAAGGTTCTAGGGGCTCTTCCAGCAGTGGCCAGATCTCAGGGACTTGTGATAGCTCCCTTACCTGGACAATATCTTGGTCCAGGCGCCATCTTTTCATTTAGCAAAATCCCATACGGATTCTCTGTTGTTGATTCTCCGCTCTCACGGGTGGAAGGTGACTCTGGAAAAGAGTTCCTTGATGCCAGATACCAGGGTATGTTTTTTTGGGGACGATCATAGACTCTATCTCCATGAGGATTTTCTTGACAGAGGCCTGAAAATCCAAGCTTCTGGCTACCTGTCTTTCTCTTCAGTCCTCTGTCCATCCCTCAGTGGTCCTGTGTATAGAAATCATTGGTCTAATGGTGGCTTCCATGGACATTATTCCTTTTGCTCGTTTCCATCTGAGACCTCTACAGTTATGCATGCTCAGACAATGGAACCTAGAGCACTCAGACCTCTCTCAGAGGATGTCTTAGATGTCCGGGAGAGAGATTCCCTGTCATGGTGGCTCTCTCAAGACCATCTGTCCCAGGGAACATGCTTCCTGAGACCATTTTGGGAGATTGTGACTACGGTCACCAGCCTATTTGGCTGGGGAGCAGTTTGGGGTTCCTTAAGAGCTCATGGAATAGAGTTGAGAGCAATATTCAATGCTTTGATAGCTTGGCCTCAACAGAGTTTGGTCTGGTTTATCAGATTTCAATCAGACATTACTTCAGTGGTGTATATCAACCACCAGGGAGAAACACGGAGCTCCTAAGCTATGAAGGAGGTGACGTGCATTCTTCAGTTTGCAGAGTCTCACAATTGTCACATTACTGCCATCCACATCCCAGGGGTGGACAACTGGGAAGCAGATTATCTGAGCAGGCAGGCCTTTTATCCAGGGGAGTGGGCTCTTCATCCGGAAATATGCTCCATGATAACCCTCAGGTTGGGAGTTCCGGAGCTGGATCTGATGGCGTCTCATCTAAACGCCAAAGTACGGTTCAAGATCAAGGGATCCGCAAGCAATTCTAGTAGACTCTCTGGCGGTTCCATGGAACTTCTGTCTAATCTACCTGTTTGCTCTCCTTCCTTGGATAATAGCCTGTATCAAACAGGAACAGGCCTCAGTGATTCTAATTGCTCCAGCTTGGCTTCGCAGAATTTGGTTTGCGGACCTAGTAAAGATGTCGTACTTTTCTCACGTGGAAGTGGCTTCTGAGGAAGGACCTTCTACTTCAAGGTCACTTCCTTCATACAAACCTAGATTCTCTAAAGCTGACTGCTTGGAGATTGAACGTGTAGTCTTGGCTAGGCGTGGTTTTTCTGAGAAGGTTATTGATACCATGATTCAGGCTCGTAAGCCAGTTGCTCGTAAGATTTAGCATAAGGTGTGGAGTGCATACCTTTACTGGTGTGAATCTAGGGGTTTCTCTTGGAGTCCGGTGAGGGTTCCCCGCATTTTGTCCTTTAATCAGTAGGCCCTTTCGATTCTTTTGCATAAACGTCTGGCCGACCTACCAGGTGTTCAGTCTTTTGTTCAGGCCTTGGTCAGAATCAGGCCTGTGTTTAAATCTGTTTCTCTTCCTTGGAGTCTTAATCTTGTTCTTAGAGTTTTGCAGCAGGCTCCGTTTGAGCCTATGCACACTGTTGATATTAAGTTATTGTCTTGGAAGGTTTTGTTTCTTCTCGCTATTTCCTCTGCTCGTAGAGTCTCAGAGCTTTCGCCTCTACAATGTGATCCCCCTTACGTTATTTTTCATGCGGATAAGGCGGTCCTTCGTACCAAATTGAGATTTTCTTCATAAACGGGCCCACAGCTTTACATTACTTTTGGGAAATATAGAACGTGACCACCAGTAAGAGGCAGAGACACCCCAGCCAAAGGCTTAAATACCTCCCCCCATTTACCTCCAGTCATTCCAGTCATTCTTTGCCTTTCGTCACAGGAGGTTGGCAGAGAAGTGTCAGAAGTTTCAATAGTCTCTTATGGAGGGTAGTACTCTTCGGAATGGGACTGAAGTTTTAAGTAGTCCTGTCAGCCTTTCAGTGATAGCATGGATGAAAGTTAGAGTCCGGAATCTTTCCGCGAAACCATCCCGACTCATATTAACACCTCCATAAGCAGTCAGCGTTGACGAGTTTCGCTGCCTTCTTTCTTCACTCAAGTCCATGTCAGAAGCGTTGCTACTATCTGTCACACTTGAAGGGCCGTGTTTCCGTTCCATGGCGTAGATTCCGGTAAGATCGTTTCATTTTATTTTCATTATGGAAATGTAATGTATAAAGAAGTAGTCAGGGTCCCAGTGGGACTCCTTTTAACTTAAGGAATCAAGGGTTAATATCTCCTGAGGAAGGTTATTAAACGGTGGGGGGGACTTTAATCCTGTTTGTTATGTGATTTGTCTGCTAATGTGTAGTGATACTTGGGCTTGTGGCTTTTTTGGAACATAGGCCTTTATTGAAGGTTGCGCGGCCTTTACGGACTGTCGCGCTTTTTCTTAGACTGTACAGTGCACCTCGTGACCAGGCGTGGTCACGCTCCTGTCCTCTATTTCTGTATTCCTGACCGTGTGGCGACGGAGAGATTCTGAGTCTGGATCATAGGAGGTGATGAGTGCCCCAACCATTGGGGGTGTAAAAGGGTGCCGTTTTATTTTTTGTCCATATATTTATAATTCCCAAGTTATGTAGGATTCTGATTTTTTTTTGGAGATGGATGTCTCCGATTCAGATTCTTCTTCTTGTGTAGAATTTGTGAGGGCCCAGGTGATCCATGCACCATGAGTTATGTTCCAAATGCCGCTTTTTAGTGCTCTGCTCTCTGGAATCGAGGATCTTAGAATCCACCCTTGGGAAATCAGTTTCCCAGTGAGGCGGGTGTCCCGAACCCCGTTTCTTCTCCGGAAGGTGGCTTGTTTCCTCCAGAGGTTACGGCACGGTTCCGCATGGCCATATCGATGACATTGGTACATTTACAATTTCCACCTTGTCCGTGGTCTGGTAACCAGGGCTTGTCAGGCGTGGGATCATCTGGTTCAGTCTTCTGGGGAAGTGGATTCCTCTGAAGTTTCAGGGGTTCAATCCTCGGGGCCAGGGTCGTTTGTTGCCCCAGTGGAGGTAAGTCTTGCTTTTCGTTATAAACTGGCGTGCCTTCGTGTTCTGTTTTGGCAATACAAGAGGATCCCAGGCCTCAAGGGTTGGTGGATCCTCGGTCTACCATTCCAGACAGCAAGCAGGGTTAGATGACGGGGGATGAATCAATCTTCTTGTCTTTTAAGTATTTTCTTCCAGTTCTGAGCTTTGAGGAATTGGATCTCTGTCCAGCTGGTCAGTGTGTCCGTTCTTCTGGGCGTTAACCTGCGGGTGTTGCCCTCTTTTATTTGGATCTGGTTAGGATGTTATTTCATGTTATAAGTTTTTCCGTTGAAAATATTTATTGGTGCTTCTGTGGAAGTTATATGATCGGACACGTTATTTCTGCCATTTGTCTGTTTAAATTGTCTATCCCTTGCGGGTTGCGACTTTCAGTGGCCTTGGACAGTACTTGGATGCCCTACGTATCAGGCTGGTCTTGGTTGGGTAATACTAATTTCTCCAACATAGGTGTGTCCGGTCCACGGCGTCATCCTTACTTGTGGGATATTCTCTTCCCCAACAGGAAATGGCAAAGAGCCCAGCAAAGCTGGTCACATGATCCCTCCTAGGCTCCGCCTACCCCAGTCATTCTCTTTGCCGTTGTACAGGCAACATCTCCACGGAGATGGCTTAGAGTTTTTTAGTGTTTAACTGTAGTTTTTATTATTCAATCAAGAGTTTGTTATTTTAAAATAGTGCTGGTATGTACTATTTACTCTGAAACAGAAAAGAGATGAAGATTTCTGTTTGTATGAGGAAAATGATTTTAGCAACCGTTACTAAAATCCATGGCTGTTCCACACAGGACTGTTGAGAGGAATTAACTTCAGTTGGGGGAACAGTGAGCAGTCTTTTGCTGCTTGAGGTATGACACATTCTAACAAGACGATGTAATGCTGGAAGCTGTCATTTTCCCTATGGGATCCGGTAAGCCATTTTATTCACACAGTAAATAAGGGCTTCACAAGGGCTTATTAAGACTGTAGACATTTTCTGGGCTAAATCGATCATATTTATACATATTTAGCCTTGAGGAATCATTTAATCTGGGTATTTTTTGTAAAATAATATCGGCAGGCACTGTTTTAGACACTTTATTCTATTGGGGTTTTCCCTAATCATAGTCAGAGCCTCATTTTCGCGCCGGTATGGCGCACTTGTTTTTGAGAACAGCATGACATGCAGCTGCATGTGTGTGGAGCTCTGATACATAGAAAAGTCTTTCTGAAGGCATTATTTGGTATCGTATTCCCCTTTGGGCTTGGTTGGGTCTCAGCACAAGAGATGTTCTGGATCCTTGGGCGCTAGAAATAGTCTTCCAAGGTTATCTTCTGGAAGTGATTCATCCTGTTCCATTAAAAGAACGAGGGATGGGGTTCTACTCCAATCTGTTCGTAGTTCCCAAAAAAGAGGGAACGTTCAGACCAATCTTAGATCTCAAGATCCTAAACAAGTTTCTCAAGGTTCCATCGTCCAAAATGGAAACCATTCGAACAATCCTTCCATCCAGGAAGGTCAATTCTTGACCACGGTGGATTTAAAGGATGCGTATCTACATATTCCTGTCCACAAGGAACATCATCGGTTCCTAAGGTTCGCATTCCTGGACAAGCATTACCAGTTCGTGGCGCTTCCTTTCGGATTAGCCACTGTTCCAAGGATTTTCACAAAGGTACTAGGGTCCCTTCTGGCGGTGCTAAGACCAAGGGGCATTGCTGTAGTACCTTACTTGGACGACATTCTGATTCAAGCGTCGTCCCTTCCTCAAGCAAAGGCTCACACGGACATAGTCCTGGCCTTTCTCGGATCTCACGGATGGTAAGTGAACGTGGAAAAGAGTTCTCTATCTCCGTCGACAAGAGTTCCCTTCTTGGGAACAATAATAGACTCCTTAGAAATGAGGATTTTTCTGACAGAGACCAGAAAAACAAAACTCCTAAACTCTTGTCGGATACTTCCTTCCGTTCCTCTTCCTTCCATAGCGCAGTGCATGGAAGTGATAGGTTTGATGGTAGCGGCAATGGACATAGTTCCTTTTGCGCGCATTCATCTAAGACCATTTCAATTGTGTATGCTCAGTCAGTGGAATGGGGACTATACAGACTTGTCTCCGAAGATACAAGTAAATCAGAGGACCAGAGACTCACTCCGTTGGTGGCTGTCCCTGGACAACCTGTCGCAAGGGGTGACCTCCCGCAGACCAGAGTGGGTCATTGTCACGACCGACGCCAGTCTGATGGGCTGGGGCGCGGTCTGGGGATCCCTGAAAGCTCAGGGTCTTTGGTCTCGGGAAGAATCTCTTCTACCGATAAATATTCTGGAACTGAGAGCGATATTCAATGCTCTCAAGGCTTGGCCTCAGCTAGCGAGGGCCAAGTTCATACGGTTTCAATCAGACAACATGACGACTGTTGCGTACATCAACCATCAGGGGGGAACAAGGAGTTCCCTGGCGATGGAAGAAGTGACCAAAATCATTCAATGGGCGGAGACTCGCTCCTGCCACCTGTCTGCAATCCACATCCCAGGAGTGGAAACTTGGGAAGCGGATTTTCTGATTCGTCAGACATTGCATCCGGGGGTGTGGGAACTCCATCCGGAAATCTTTGCCCAAATCACTCAACTGTGGGGCATTCCAGACATGGATCTGATGGCCTCTCGTCAGAACTTCAAGGTTCCTTGCTACGGGTCCAGATCCAGGGATCCCAAGGCGACTCTAGTAGATGCACTAGTAGCACCTTGGACCTTCAACCTAGCTTATGTATTCCCGCCGTTTCCTCTCATCCCCAGGCTGGTAGCCAGGATCAATCAGGAGAGGGCGTAGGTGATCTTGATAGCTCCTGCGTAACCACGCAGGACTTGGTAGGCAGATCTGGTGAATATGTCATCGGCTCCACCATGGAAGCTACCTTTGAGACGAGACCTTCTTGTTCAAGGTCCGTTCGAACATCCGAATCTGGTCCTACTCCAGCTGACTGCTTGGAGATTGAACGCTTGATCTTATCAAAGCGAGGGTTCTCAGATTCTGTTATTGATACTCTTGTTCAGGCCAGAAAGCCTGTAACTAGAAAACTTTACCACAAAATATGGAAAAAATATATCTGTTGGTGTGAATCTAAAGGATTCCCTTGGGACAAGGTAAAGATTCCTAGGATTCTATCCTTTCTTCAAGAAGGATTGGAGAAAGGATTATCTGCAAGTTCCTTGAAGGGACAGATTTCTGCCTTGTCTGTGTTACTTCACAAAGAGCTGGCAGTTGTGCCAGATGTTCAAGCCTTTGTTCAGGCTCTGGTTAGAATCAAGCCTGTTTACAAACCTTTGACTCCTCCTTGGAGTCTCAACTTAGTTCTTTCAGTTCTTCAGGGGGTTCCGTTTGAACCCTTACATTCCGTTGATATTAAGTTATTATCTTGGAAAGTTTTGTTTTTGGCTGCAATTTCTTCCGCTAGAAGAGTTTCAGAATTATCTGCTCTGCAGTGTTCTCCTCCTTATCTGGTGTTCCATGCAGATAAGGTGGTTTTACGTACTAAACCTGGTTTTCTTCCAAAAGTTGTTTCTAACAAAAACATTAACCAGGAGATAGTCGTGCCTTCTTTGTGTCCGAAACCAGTTTCGAAGAAGGAACGTTTGTTGCACAATTTGGATGTTGTTCGCGCTCTAAAATTCTATTTAGATTCTACAAAGGATTTTAGACAAACATCTTCCTTGTTTGTTGTTTATTCTGGTAACAGGAGAGGTCAAAAAGCAACTTCTACCTCTCTCTCTTTTTGGATTAAAAGCATCATCAGATTGGCTTACGAGACTGCCGGACGGCAGCCTCCTGAAAGAATCACAGCTCATTCCACTAGGGCTGTGGCTTCCACATGGGCCTTCAAGAACGAGGCTTCTGTTGATCAGATATGTAGGGCAGCGACTTGGTCTTCACTGCACACTTTTACCAAATTTTACAAGTTTGATACTTTTGCTTCTTCTGAGGCTATTTTTTGGGAGAAAGGTTTTGCAAGCCGTGGTGCCTTCCATTTAGGTGACCTGATTTGCTCCCTCCCTTCATCCGTGTCCTAAAGCTTTGGTATTGGTTCCCACAAGTAAGGATGACGCCGTGGACCGGACACACCTATGTTGGAGAAAACAGAATTTATGTTTACCTGATAAATTACTTTCTCCAACGGTGTGTCCGGTCCACGGCCCGCCCTGGTTTTTTAATCAGGTCTGATAATTTATTTTCTTTAACTACAGTCACCACGGTATCATATGGTTTCTCCTATGCAAATATTCCTCCTTAACGTCGGTCGAATGACTGGGGTAGGCGGAGCCTAGGAGGGATCATGTGACCAGCTTTGCTGGGCTCTTTGCCATTTCCTGTTGGGGAAGAGAATATCCCACAAGTAAGGATGACGCCGTGGACCGGACACACCGTTGGAGAAAGTAATTTATCAGGTAAACATAAATTCTGTTTTCTTTCATGTAATTAGCAAGAGTCCATGAGCTAGTGACGTATGGGATATACATTCCTACCAGGAGGGGCAAAGTTTCCCAAACCTCAAAATGCCTATAAATACACCCCTCACCACACCCACAAATCAGTTTTACAAACTTTGCCTCCCTTGGAGGTGGTGAAGTAAGTTTGTGCTAGATTCTTCGTTGATATGCGCTTCGCAGCAGGCTGGAGCCCGGTTTTCCTCTCAGTGTGCAGTGAATGTCAGAGGGATGTGAAGAGAGTATTGCCTATTTGAATTCAATGATCTCCTTCTACGGGGTCTATTTCATAGGTTCTCTGTTATCAGTCGTAGAGATTCATCTCTTACCTCCCTTTTCAGATAGACTATATACTCTTATATATACCATTACCTCTACTGATTCTCGTTTCAGTACTTGTTTGGCTATCTACTACATGTAGAGGAGTGTCCTGGGGTAAGTAAGTCTTATTTTATGTGACACTCTAAGCTATGGTTGGGCACTTTATATAAAAGTGCTAAATATATGTGTTCAAACATTTATTTGCCTTGATTCAGGATGTTCAATATTCCTTATTTCAGACAGTCAGTTTCATTATTTGGGATAATGCATTTGAATAGGGGCCTATGTCAGCCAAGCGGTTCCCGTTATGCTTGGCTGGTCCGGTTGGGGTGCCGAGTGTCTCATTCTGGTTTTGAGTTAAGTTTCTTGTTCCTGTTACAAGTTATAGTTTTCTTAGACGCTAGGCTGGTCCTCGTTTAATCTTCTGGACAGAGTGGATTGTGCTCAGTCCTGCTTGTCCTATTCATTTCTATCGAGGGCTCCGAGGTTTGGGTTCTGCTACGGGGTACTCAGTAGGCTCCTCTAGCGTTTTTCTCCTTCCTAGAGTGGGTTAGGGGTTTGGGTTTCATGTAAATCTTTGGTGCCGGTGGCATTTACTCGTCTCCTCTTTTGAGGATTCCTTTGAGGTCTCCGTTTTTCCTTGATGATGGTATCTCTTCCTTTGGGTCGAGGTGGTGTGGGCTTGTTGTCCCTTTTCCTTGGGGCTGGCCTTTGGTCCTCGGTTTCAGGCAGTTTGGGCCCTTTGGGTTTTCTGCTTCTTCAGGGATCTCATTTGCTCCCATATTTTGGAGTTTTGCAGATGACGTCTCCTTTTTCCCCTGGGTGCGCCCCTGCCTAGGTGTTTTGGTTTTCCTCTGCCAGGAATTGGGATGCTTGTTCATCGTATGTTCCTCAAGCTGTAGGGGCTTATGGGAAGTTCATCCTAGTTGGATCTTGGAGATTTTTGTTATCTGCTCAATAAATTTTTCTAGCCGTTTTGTCCTTGTCTTTGGACTTAGTGGGTGCTGTCCCCAGAGCCCTTTGAGGTCTACCAGGGTAGCTGGGACATTTTTCATTGCCTAGCACCTTTTCGGTGGGGAGTTTGTTTCCCGCTGTGGGTGTATTTGTCGCACTCTGTATCTCGCATATGGAAGAATTCAGTGTCCAGGGTACCTTGGACGTGACGCCACACGATTGCTTAGGAGTGAACTTGCTACTTGAAAGCTGAAGGTCAACAGTTCAAATCCAGCTGTGGCTATGTCCTCTTCATTATGTATGTCCTAAATTTTTCCTTGCTGGGGTTGCATCGCCTGTTGTGCAAGGTCTGTTCCAATTGAGGTAAACCGGGGGTTCCTCATTGGGATATTATTTTGTTCCTTGTCTTTGACTGGATATTTGGTTCTGTATCTAGATCCCTTTGGACTGGTTTGAGACGGCCCAGTTTCCTGGTGCTGGGACATTTTATGTTCCTATAGGAGGTTTTTCTCTCTCTCTTCTGAGATTTGGATAGTCTGCTGGGCCGGCAATGGGGGCCGGTTGGTTCCTCCTTCGGTTTTTGACCCTTTGGTTCCTTATTCAGTTTCCATATCTCTGTGGGGTGAGCTGTTTTATTTTAAGTTTACCCTTCCCGGGGTGGTCTTGGTATCCACAGTATCAGCCTTTGTCTTGGTGGTCCTCTTCTCCCTCTTTTCAGTGGTTTTGTCCTTTCTGCCTTGCGAGCAGGTTGCCGGGTGTAGATGTTCCATTATTGTAGAGGGTCACCTTTTGGAGTGTCCTTTGTCTTGAGAAGGGAGCTGCATCTGGGTTCTGACAGCTCTTTTGGGGGGGCTGGATCCCTCCCTTTCCCTTCCTGAAAGATCTTGGTTGGGAAATTTTCATTACTTTTCTCTTCGGACATTGCCAGTCTATTTGTGCTGGGTCCGTTGCCCGGAGTGAGGGTTGGGGATCTGTTGAACTTTGACCGCGTATCAGAGTTAGATCTTGTGAGCCTCCCTTGGGTGGGAGTTTTCGCGGTGGATCCTTCCTCGGCAGGTAGTTTTCTCTACGGGTTCTATTCTCCTTTTTCTGCTTTTTCTGGGAAAGTGTTGCTTGAAAGATTGTCTTTCTATAGACAGTCCTGTGCAGCTTCTAGCTTGATTAGCTAGGGTTGGGGATTTGTGTTCGCCTAAACCCTTTGCTGCAGGAAGTCTGGGGCTTCTATGGAGTGTCTTCAGTTTTTTTTGAGGCTTTTTTTTTTTTTTTTGCAGCCCCCGGGGGCGGTTCGTCTTCGGTTGCTCTGTCCCAGGTGTGAGTTAGCTCTCTGAGTAGGTGAGGGGTTTCTCCTTCTCCCTTTAGTTTCAGGGTTTTTCTTTAGTCCCTTGGACTTCATTCAGATATGGGTCTGGGATTTTTTTTCTCTCTTTGCTCTGCTATTTTGGGTTTTTTTCCTTGTTGCCCTAGTTCTTTGGTGTTCCTGGGGGTCCTTGCAGACTTCCTTATCCAAGTCCTTTCTTTTTTCCCTTCGGGAGACTGTGATTGTTTCCCCTCCTTCTGGTCGGGGGTGAATTTATGTGGGCTGAGAGCCTGAGGGATTTTGTCTCCTCAGAGGCTCTTGGGCTCGGGCGAGTCTAAGGATCTGAGAAGTCTCTATTAAGGGCCTTGCTGGTTTTAACTGATGGGCAGTTACTCTGGCCTTTTTCCTTTTTTTTTTTTTTTTTTTTTTTGTTCCTCTGCTTCTGATCTTGCAGTTTTTTTGTCCGGAGTTAGGGTGTTTTTAGGCAATAGTGCCCTCAGAATGGGCCGCCTTTTTGTATCCACCCGTTTTGCACTCAGTGTCCTCTATAGCTTGGGTATTATTTTCCCAAAAGTAATGAATACAGCTGTGGACTCTCCCCATTTATGAAGAAAAACATAAATTATGCTTACCTGATTATTTTTTTTTCTTCAGACGGGGAGTGTCCACAGCTCCCTGCCCGGGTTTTTTGTGTGGGGCGGCCGTAATTTTTGTTTTTGTTCTTCTGGCACATTTTGTCACCCTAATATTTCTCCTACTGTTCCTTGTTCCCTCGGCAGAATGACTGGGGGATGAGGGAAGTAGGAGGAGGTATTTAAAGGGACAGTCAAGTCCAAAAGAAACTTTCATGTTTCAAATAAGGCATGTCATTTTAAACAACTTTCCAATTTACTTTTATCACCAATTTTGCTTTGTTCTCTTGGTATTCTTAATTGAAAGCTAAACCTAGGAAGGCTCATATGATAATTTCTAAGCCCTTGAAGGCCGCCTCTAATCACATGCTTTTGTATTTGCTTTTCACAACAGGGGAGAGCTAGTTCCTGTAAGCCATATAGATAACATTGTGAGCACGCCTGTGAATTGTGGCAGACACTGCACTAATTGGCTAAAATGAAAGTCAATAGATAATAAATAAAATGTCATGTGATCAGGGGGCTGTCAGAAGATGCTTAGATACACGTTAATCACAGAGGTAAAAAGTATATTAATATAACTGTGTTGGTTATGCAAAACTGGGGAATGGGTAATAAAGGGATTATCTATCTTTTAAAACAACAAAAATTCTGGTGTTGACTGTCCCTTTAAGCCTTTGGCTGGGGTGTCTTTGCCTCCTCCTGGTGGCCAGGTTCTGTATTTCCCAAAAGTAATGAATGCAGCTGTGGACTCTCCCCGTCTGAAGAAAAGAAAATTATCAGGTAAGCATAATTTATGTTTTCTACTTAAGGCGGTTTCGGATCGCAATATCAATCAAGAAATTGTTGTTCCTTCTTTCTGCCCTAATCCTTCTCAGGAGGAACGCCTGTTGCATAACATGGATGTTGTGCGTTCTCTGAAGTTTTATCTGCAAAAAACTAGAGATTTTCGACAATCTGCTGCCCTTTTAGTTGTATTTTTTGGTAAACGTAAGGGCCAGAAGGCCACTTCGTTCCTTTTGGTTGAGAAGTGTCATTAAGTTGGCCTATGAGACAGCTGGACAACAGCCTCCTGAGAGGATTACGGCTCATTCCACCAGGGCTTTCACTTCTTCAATGAGACACCTGTGTAACAAATCTGCAAGGCGGCCACTTGGTCCTCTCTGCACACTTTTTCCAAATTCTACAAATTCAATGTTTTTGCTTCTTCTGAGGCTTCTTTTAAGAAAAAAGTTCTTCAAGCGGTTGTGCCTTCTGTTTAGGTTGCCTGCCTTGTTCTCCCTCCCTTCCATTCTGTGTCCTCTAGCTTGGGTATTGGTTCCCAAAAGTAATTGGAATGGAATAGTGGACTCTCCATGCCATTAGAAAAAGAACAAAATTTATGCTTACCTGATAAATTTTCTTTCCTGGCATGGAGACCCCCCCCCCCCCTAATTTAGGCAGCTTTTGTCATTTTCTAAACCCCAGGCACCTCTATACCACTTGTGTCCTCTTCTCTTTCCATATTCTTTCGGCTAAATGACTGGGGGATTGTGGGAGGAGACCTAAAGCTTTGCTGGGGTGTTTTGTCTCCTCCTGCTGGCCAGGAGTTTAATTCCCAATAGTAATTGGAATGGAATTGTGGACTCTCCATGCCAAGAAAGCATACATTTTGGTTTTGTCATTTATTGATTACTGCAAATTACTTTTAAAAGACCTTTCCAAACACTGCCCCTCCTGTCTATCATGAATTCTTCAGCTACACTCATCCACTTAAGTCATCAGCTGCCTCACTGTGCCAGTCCCTACACTGGCTTTCTATTCATTTTAAAATACAATTCAAAGAACACCCCATCCAAATGCGGGAACTGATAATTAATTAGTATCATATGACAAGAAGAGGACTCTTTGGAGGGTCTAATGTGGGCTCTTTCGCCTCTCCCTTCTCTTCACACCTCCTCACTTTTCACCTATCTTTTCCCTTTTCTAGTCCCTCCTTACGCTTATTTATCTTCTTCACAACCAAGAATTGCAAGGGAAAAACAAAATTTATGCTTACCTGATACATTTCTTTCTCTTGTGGTGTATCCAGTCCACGGGTTCATCCATTACTTGGTGGATATTCTCCTTCCCAACAGGAAGTTGCAAGAGGACACCCACAGCAGAGCTGTCTATATAGCTCCTCCCCTAACTGCCACCCCCAGTCATTCGACCGAAGACAAGCAAGAAAAAAGGAGAAACTATAGGGTGCAGTGGTGACTGTAGTTTAAAAATAAATAACACCTGCCTTAAAGTGACAGGGCGGGCCGTGGACTGGATACACCACAAGAGAAAGAAATTTATCAAGTAAGCATAAATTTTGTTTTCTCTTGTAAGGTGTATCCAGTCCACGGGTTCATCCATTACTTGTGGGATACCAATACCAAAGCTTTAGGACACGGATGAAGGGAGGGACAAGGCAGGAACTTAAACGGAAGGCTCCACTGCCTGCAAGACCTTTCTCCCAAAAATAGCCTCCGAGGAGGCAAAAGTATGAAATTTGTAGAATTTAGAAAAAGTATGAAGCGAAGACCATGTCGCCGCCTTACAAATCTGTTCAACAGAGGCCTCATTTTTAAAAGCCCATGTGGAAGCTACCGCTCTAGTGGAATGAGCTGTAATTCTTTCAGGAGGTTGCTGGCCAGCAGTCTCATAAGCTAAACGGATTATGCTTCTCAGCCAAAAAGAAAGAGAAGATGCTGAAGCCTTTTGGCCTCTCCTCTGTCCAGAGTAGACAACAAACAATGCATATGTTTGACGAAAATCCTTAGTAGCTTGTAAATTTTTTATGGTTTGCCCCATAGTTGAATCAGCTGGGCAAATACCTCCGGATGGAGCTCCAAATCTGATGAACCTGACCGCAGCTAGTTGAGCCCAAGCCTGAAGAGCATTGAATATCGCTCTCAGTTCCAGAATTTTTATCGGAAGGAGGGCTTCCTCCTGAGTCCACGAACCCTGAGCCTTCAGGGAGTTCCAGACTGCGCCCCAGCCCAGAAGGCTGGCATCTGTCGTCACTATAGTCCACTCTGGCCTGCGGAGGCGGGCAAACGGAACTATGTCCATTGCCGCTACCATTAGGCCGATTACTTCCATGCACTGAGCCACTGACGGCCGAGAAGTGGAATGAAGAGCACGGCAGGAAGTTAGAAGCTTTGATAACCTGACCTCTGTCAGAAAAATTTTCATTTCTACTGAATCTATCGGTGTTCCTAGGAAGGAAACTCTTGTGAGAGGGGGGAGAGAACTCTTTACTTCGTTCACCCGTGAGACCTCAGAAAAGCCAGAACAATGTCTGATTTGAAAAGTCGACGCCTATATCAGAATGTCGTCTAGGTAAGGAGCCACTGCTATGCCCCGTGGCCTTAGAACCGCCAGTAAGGACCCTAGAACCTTCGTAAAGATTCTTGGTGCCGTGGCTAACCCGAAGGGAAGAGCCACAAACTGGTAATGCCTGTCTAAGAAGGCGAACCTGAGGAACTGATGATGATCTCTGTGAATCGGAATGTGGAGATAAGCATCCTTTAAGTCCACGGTAGTCATATATTGACCCTCCTGGATCATTGGGAGGATGGTTCGGATAGTCTCCATCTTGAAGGATGGGACCCTGAGAAATTTGTTTAGGATCTTGAGAACTCAGATTGGTCTGAAAGTTCCCTCTTTTTTGGGAACTATAAACAGATTTGAATAGAAGCCTTGCCCCTGTTCCTCCTTTGGAACTGGGTGGATCACTCCCATAACCAGTAGGTCTTGAACGCAACGTAAGAATGCCTCTCTTTATCTGGTTTACAGATAATTGTGAGAGATGAAATCTCCCCTTTGGAGATGAAGCTTTGAAGTCCAGAAGATATCCCTGGGAAACAATATCTAATGCCCAGGGATCCTGGACGTCTCTTGCCCAAGCCTGGGCAAAGAGAGAAAGTCTGCCCCCTACTAGATCCGGTCCCGGATCGGGGGCTACTCCTTTATGCTGTCTTAGAGGCGGCAGCAGGTTTTTTGGCCTGCTTCCCCTTGTTCCAAGCCTGGTTCGGTCTCCAGACTGGTTTGGACTGGGCGAAATTTCCCTCTTGTTTTGCATTAGAGGAAGCTGAAGCTGTTCCACTCTTGAAGTTTCGAAATGAACGAAAATTATTCTGTTTGGTCCTTAATTTATTGGACCTATCCTGAGGAAGGGCGTGACCTTTTCCTCCAGTAATATCAGAAATGATCTCCTTCAGGCCTGGCCCGAATAGGGTCTGTCCTTTGAAGGGGATGTTAAGAAGCTTAGACTTTGAAGTAACGTCTGCTGACCAGGACTTAAGCCATAGCGCCCTGCGCGCCAGAATGGCAAAACCTGAATTCTTAGCCGTTAGTTTGGTTAGATGAAAAACGGCGTCAGAAATAAAGGAATTGGCCAACTTGAGAGCTTTAATCCTGTCTAAAATATCATCTAATGGGGTCTCCACCTGTAGAGCCTCCTCAAGAGACTCAAACCAAAAAGCCGCTGCAGCAGTAACTGGGGCAATGCATGCAAGAGGCTGGAAAATAAAACCTTGATGGATAAAAATTTTCTTAAGGAGATCCATAGGATCTAAGAAAGTACAACTGTCCTCGACGGGGATAGTTGTACGCTTAGCTAGGGTAGAAACAGCACCCTCCACCTTAGGGGACTGTCTGCCACGAGTCCTGTATAGCGACATCTATGGGAAACATCTTTTTAAAAGCAGGAAGGGGAGAGAACGGAACACCTGGTCTATCCCATTCCTTAGTAATAATTTCCGAGAACCTCTTAGGGACTGGAAAGACATCAGTGTAAACAAGCACTGCAAAGTATTTGTCCATTTTACACAATTTCTCTGGAATTACTATGGGGTCACAGTCATCCAGAGTCGCTAAAACCTCCCTGAGCAATAAGCGGAGGTGTTCAAGCTTAAATTTAAAGGCTGTCATTTCAGAATCGGACTGAAGTAACGTCTTCCCTGCATCTGAAATCTCACCCTCAGATAGCAACTCCCTTGCCGCGGCTTCGGAGCATTTTGAGGGTATATTGGACATAGCTACTAAAGCGTCAGAAAGCTCTGTATTTGTTCTAGCCCCAGAGCTGTCTCGCTTTCCTTGTAACCCTGGCAGTTTGGACAATACCTCTGTGAGGTTATTAGTCATAACTGCCGCCATGTCTTGTAAGGTAAACTCATTGGACGCGCTAGATGTACTTGGCGTCACTTGAGCGGGAGTTATAGGTTCTGACACGTGGGGAGAGCTAGATGGCATAACCTCCCTTTTGTCAGTCTGAGAAACCTCTGGTGATAAATCTTTAAATGCCATAATATGGTCTTTATAATTTATAGAAATTTCAGTACATTTGGTACACATTCTAAGAGGGGGTTCCACAATGGCTTCTAAACATATTGAACAAGGAGTTTCCTCTATGTCAGACATGTTTAACAGACTAGTAATGAGACCAGCAAGCTTGGAAAACACTTTAATAAATGTGAAACAGCAATTAAACAAAAACGGTACTGTGCCTTTAAGAGAAAAAAACGATCACATAAACTGCAAAACAGTGTTAAAAAGTAGTAAACTCTTCGAATTTTTTACAGTGTGTATAAGGGACTAAAGCAGCATTGCACCCACTTGCAAATGGATGATTAACCCTTTAGGCCCCAAACCGGATTTGAAAAACGTTAAAAAAAACGTTAATAAACAGTTAAACACCTTGCCACAGCTCTGCTGTGGCTCCTACCTGCCCTCAAATACGATTTAGGGAAGAAATAAGCCCTCTATAGTGTTCCTCAGATGCCAGAGGACTCCTTTAGGGAAGCTGGATGTCTCAGTCTGAATAAGAACTGCGCATTTAGAGTGCGAAAATAGGCCCCTCCCACCATGCACTGGATGTCAGAGGGCCTTAAGAAAATACTCCTAGGAGTATCTGACTAGCCATGTGGAAACTAGGCCCCAAAAAACGATTTATCACCCTCAGAGAAAAAAACGTTCTTTCTATATAACATGTAAACGTTTTGTCACTAAGAAATATGAGTATTAACATGAATATTACCCTTTTTTGTAAGCATGATCCCAGTCGTTGTTAAATCACTGCATCAGGCTTACCTCAATTATACAAGGCTCTGTCAGCATTTTCTAGATCTTATCCTCTCTCTAGAAATAAATATACTGAACATACCTCAAAGCAGGTAATCTGCAAACCGTTCCCCCAACTGAAGTCTTTCCCATACTCTTCAGTTATGCGTGAGAACAGCAATGGACCTTAGTTACAAACCGCTAAGATCATCAACCTCCAGGCAGATTCTTCTTCTAATTTTTGCCTGGGAGTAAAACAGTACGACGCCGGTACCGTTTAAAAATAACAAACTCTTGATTGAAGGTAAAAACTACACTAAGTCACCACATATCTCTTATACTTCCTATCTTGTTGAGAGTTGCAAGAGAATGACTGGGGGTGGCAGTTAGGGGAGGAGCTATATAGACAGCTCTGCTGTGGGTGTCCTCTTGCAACTTCCTGTTGGGAAGGAGAATATCCCACAAGTACTGGATGAACCCGTGGACTGGATACACCTTACAAGAGAAAAAAATCATGGAGGCATTTGTGTCTCGTTTCATTTTGGCTTACTTAAAGGGACAGTCTAGTCAAAAATAAACTTTCATGGTCCAAATAAGGGCATGTAATTTTTTTTACTTTTATCATCAATTTTGCTTTGTTCTTTTGGTATTCTTAGTTAAAAGCTAAACCTATGAGGTTTATATGCTAATTTCTTAGTCCTTAAAGGCAGCCTCTTATCTAAATGCATTTTGAAAATGTTTCACAACTAGAGGGTGTTAGTTTGTGTGCCATATAGATAACATTGTGCTCATGCCCGTGGAGTTACAAATGAGTCAGCACTGATTGGCTAAAATACAAGTCGGTCAAAAGAACTGAAATATGGGGGCAGTCTGCAGAGGCTTAGATCAGAGGTAAAAAGTGTATTAATATAACGGTGTTGGTTATGCAAAACTGGAGAATGGTTAATAAAGGGATTATCTATCTTTTTAAACAATAAAAAAATCGGTTATAGACTGTCCCTTTTAAAATTCTTTTAAGATTTGACCAGTTGGCTCTTACTGTTGCTTTAATTACTGTGTACTTGACAGAAAATGTTGCTATGTTCTACATCTCAAATATGTAATTTTCTGTTTTGTACCTTTCAATAAAAAACATATAAAAACTTAAATTCAAAGTATTAACCTTAACCAATTAAGCTCTCAACAGCCTCACTCACAATTATATTTCCTCTCACCTCCACATACTTCAAACCCGTCCTCTTAGATCAACCTCTGACCTACATCTCGCTACTCCTATTATAGGGACAGTCAGGTCCAAAAAAAACGTTCATGATTTAAATAGGGCATGTAATTTTAAACCATTTTACTTTTAGCACCAATTTTGCTATGTGCTCTTGGTATTCTTAGTTGAAAGCTAAACCTAGGAGGTTCATATGCTAATTTCTTAGACCTTGAAGATTGCCTCTAACATGAATGCATTTTGACTACTAGAGGGCATTAGTTCATGTGTTTCATATAGATAGTATTGAGCTCATGCACGTAAAGTTACCCTGGAGTGAGCACTGATTGGCTAAAATGCAGGCCTGTCATAAAGACTGAAACAAGGGGGCAGTTTGCAGAGGCTTAGATACAAGGTAATCACAGATGTAAAAAGTGTATTTCTATAACAGTGCTGGTTATGCAAAACTGGGGAATGTGTAATAAAGAGATTATCTTTCTTTTTAAACAAAAAAAAATCTAGTGTTGACTGTCCCTTTAACTCTAATTTCCCCTGTCCTCTGGGACTATCTACCCTGCTCCATCAGACTATCTCCAACCTTGTATAGCTTCAGACACTCTTTGAAAACTATCGACCCAAAAAAAAAACTTTCCTTGGGCTCCATGTACTAAGCAGTCAGCGAGCTACCCGCAACAAATCTCGCGTCAAAACTCTCAAACTGATATGTACAAAGTCGTCAACTATGTTCAAACTCGCATCTTTAAAATTGCGAGCGTACTTATCCGCCAAACCTCGCTACCTCTCCATTTTTCACTGTAATTAGACACATTTGACCACCAACTCGCCAAAAACGAATGTACTAAAAAATCTATTTGTCCGCTCGCTACAATTTCCGCTCCCACCTCGTTATTTTTGCCTCGCCACCTTTTAGGTGGCGGGCAAGGTACAAAACAATAGGAAAGTCAATCTAGACGCCAGTCTAGACATATATAAAAGGCAGTAATATCAGCATTGTACAGCATAACTGGCGTCTAATTTGTCTCTCATTTCCATGTACATAAATTGCGCCAAATTTGTCGACTGTAATTAAAGAGTAATCTATATTTTAAATTTGTATTGTATAGTTGTCAATCTTTATAATTATTTTTATATTAATATTTATATATTATCAGATCCAGATGAAGCCATATCCAAATTGTAAATAAATATTACAAAAATAACGCTCTGTTATCACTCTTCAAAAAATTTTGAACAATAATAAAGTTGTTTAGATAATTTGAACTTTTATAGGAGCAAAATTCTATTCCCGCGACTACTATGATGTTCGTGACACCTGCGACTACTATGATGTTCGTGACACCTTGCATGTCACGTGTTAATAATTGGCCAGACAATTCAACTGAAAGTTAAGTACATCAGCTTAGTCGCGGCGAGCGAGGCGTCAAATTTATCAATAATCCGTCACTGCTCGCGGCGGGCTAGACTTGTCTATTTATTGGGGGATTATTAGTACATAGTGACAGCGGACACCATTTCGCCCGCGGCGAGTAACGGCGAGTTTATCCGCGTCTAAAATGACGGATGAATTGACGGCTTAGTACATGGAGCCCCTTGACTCACTGCTAACCTTATGTATCTACACCCTCAACCTCTCCTCCCCCCTGTACTAGTTTTGTGCAGTCTATGTATTTGTATTGTATCCCTAATCTTTGCAATTGTAGTCCCCTATCTCTGCACCAAGTGCAGTTTTGTCACCAACCTTTGAATATTTCAACATAACCTCACACAGTGTACCTTTTCAATCATGATGTGTAGCAGCCGATAATGGAATACAGCCTCTCCCACTGCATATCTGGTCATGTGGTTTGAGACCAACTAATCCGCCATATTTTTATGGGCAATTGGGATTAGATTCCCTAGAGAGAAATGCTTGTGTAGCACTCTTTGCCAAGACTGATAGTAGAGGCAAGTGAAATTTAATTAAAATATAGCTTTTATTAAATTCTTTAAAAGATGGGTAAACACAAACATTTAAAATCACTCTTGCTATAAGTAAACTGTGAGACCTGTTAATTCTGTATCTGGCCTTCGTAGCATAAATTAATTATCAGTACTCACTGATTCATGTCAACCTGTCTGGATTGGGTGAAATGGTATGTGCCAAGTGGCTTATGCGTGTAAATAATACCAATCTACCATACAACAATGAAATTATTTCAGATTACCCTCTTGGACTATTGGGGTAGAGCTGAATTAATTATGGATAGTTTTCTAAATTTAAGGAGATTTAGCTGTTTATGTCGGTCCCCAGGTGTGGTATTGAGTTGCCTGGCTAGATGTTTTTGCAAAAATGCTTGGTCAAGTCTAACAATGCTGCAGAATATCTGGCATATTTTACGTATTGTGTTTTAGGTTTCACAATGGATGTTCTGTATGAATATATTGCATATCCTGCATACAGGTATACCTCACTTTACAGCGCTTCATTTTACAGCGCTTCGCTAATACAGCGCTTTGTGAAGCTGAAGTTCAACCTCCAAGGATTTTGAATCAGTGCTGTTATCATTGTGAGAAGTAACTGGCACCATTTTGTTATGCTTTTAGGGGGGTTGTGTGGGACGATGGGGTCCCATTAGATGTTGTGTTTATTTTAAAATCCATCACAGTTGCTTAAACTATTATTTAAACGTATAACTAATCGAAAACCAGTTATTGGGATTGGGGGTGGTGCCTTTAACTAGAGAAGCACTAGCATTTTT
>NW_026512700.1:0-112500 GCF_027579735.1 Bombina bombina
AAGTTTGCATGGCACATAGCACAGTTGTGCCCCATACTTTAAAGGAACATTAAACCCAAACATTTATGATTCAGATAGAGCATAAGATTTTAAACAACTTTTCAATTTACTTCAATTATCTAATTTGCATTGTTCCTTTGGTATCCTTTGTTGAAAAATATACCTAGGTAGGCTCAGGAGCTGGAAGCAAACTCTTATCATTGGCTTACTGATGTGTTCAGCTAACTCCCAGTAGTGCATTGCTGCTAATTCAATAAAGGATAACAAGAGAATGATGAAAAATTGGTAATAGAGGTAATTTGGAAAGTTGTTGAAAACTGTATGCTATATCTGAATCGTGGGGGAAAAAAAAAATTGGTGTTTCATGTTCCGTTAAAGGGCAGTGTACTATGACAGCATCATCAGAAATGAATGCATAAAATGCTATTTATAAAAGCTTACTATTGCACTTTGGATATGCTGCAGCAGGGATGCACATTCAAATAGTATGAAGTAGCTTTGACCCACCTGTTAACTAATTGGATTATTACCTGGATAGTAACTTGCAAAGACTTCTAACCGTTTGCATTCCCAGACCTCAGCTAATTCATCCTTTTTTTTCTTTCTGGCTGGCTATACACTCACCTCTGTGATCAATTTTCTCCCTGTAGGCTGGAAGAGAATAGCACAGCATTGTGCATTGCGCCTTGCTACCTAGCCTGAGATGACAAAAATCCCACCCACTGACTTCTGCCACCTGATTTTACATGCAGAAACTGTTTTGTAAGAAAATTAGCAAAAATACATCCCACATGCTTCAAATTGCAATAACCTCTTTCTCAACTAATAGTTTTATTAAACATTAATTGATATTGCAACATTATGCTTCACTTGGAAGAGCTTTCTCAGACTTTGTGATGTCACACACACACAGTGGAACTAATATTCATATATGTTTACATATGTGTGTGTATATACATATATATGTGAATGTATGTATGTGTGTGTATATATATATATATATATATATATATATATATGTGTGAATGCAGAAAGAGAAATTTCAATAAAAGTGGAGGGGCGCTCAGCTAGTATTATGGTAAATGTAATAATGTTCTTATTCAATGGTTATAAACATGATAGTAGTCCACAATAGATGTAGATATGTTCCTTTAGCCCAAATGTTTGATTCTTCAGTACAGAGATGTATAGTAAGTAATTACTGCTTACCAACTTTTACCCCAATCATATGAGGTAAGGTATTCGCTCAGATGTAGGTAGAGTGGAGTGAGTACTCCGTGCCTCTCAGGGTAGATATCCAGGTGATCCATTTAGCCTAGAGGTCTCCTTCTTGGGATGCTGTTAGGTGGGATAATGGAAATCCTGGACTCTCTTGGTTTGAATCGGAAGAGATGAGGAAGGCTGTATTTTATATATATATCCAGTGGTGGTAAGAATCTCTGTCCCCTCAGGAGGTCTTCCGGACAATGGTGGTGAGAATCTCTGTCCCCTCAGGAGGTCATCCGGATTTTATACAGAGAGGAAAGAAAAGAAGCACATAGCATAATACTGTATGTACAAAGAACAATATTTTATTTTGTAACAAAATATGCTTACAATGTTAACCCTCAATCAGTTATGAGGTAAGATTTAGGCATAAAAATGAGACACGATTATGCTTTGTTCCAAGGTCCCAGTAGGCTTGTATATGTCAGGTATAAATAAAGACAATAATAATACCGTCCCTTAGTGGTCAAACCAATCTGACCGTTACCTTAATATAGCATATAGTCTCAACTAGTATCACCTGCACCACTGAGTAACTGAAAAGCTGTGTGTGAGACCAGTTAAAAAAGATGATACTTGTGCAAAATCTGAGCAAATAAAACTATTGTTAAAAATGTTTAGCAATAAATAGCCCTATAGTTAGGCCCTGTCCGCCCACTTAAAAGTTCCTTACGCGTTTCGAAGTCATATGCAACTTCTTCGTCAGAGGAGAAGTGTTTAGACAGGGTTCAGTGTGCACGTTTTTTAAAGGCAGTAAGTGGGCGTTATTTTTTCTTAGCCTACAGAGTTACGGCTTAGCGTGTGACGTCATTGGTTGCTATGGGAACTGTTGTATACCATAGACTGACGATAAAGTGCGGTCCTAGTGCCCTCATTCCGAGCTTGTTGTGAATGCTTATGTTGAAGCTTAATGTTCCTTGCATATTAAAAACAATGTTATAAGAAGATCTACAATGTTAATTACTATATGCTATTTGAATTGGGCAGATAAGAGAGAGTGTATTAGCTGAAATATAACATCGGAGGACATGTATATGCTATTTAAATTAGGCAGATGAGAGAGAGAGTATTAACTGAAATGTAACATTGGAGGATATATATATATATATGTGTGTGTGTATATATCTATATATAATTTATTATTTACCTGAATCCAGTAAGTGCAGTCCTTACTTGTGGATACTTATTGAAATATTGACTGAGCACCCTGGTTGCTGACTACTTTGTATTGAGAGTGCAGATACACATGGGAAATATATATTATATATATATATATATATATATATATGTGTGTGTGTGTATATATATATATATATATATATATATATAGTTTAAATGCAATTGTGCTTAAATTTGACAGTAACTACCTACTTAGTTAGTGACACTAACAAGCCATTTTATAGTTATTTAATGTAGAAAAAAGTGCTGTTTTCTGAAGTATTCCATTAATTTAGCATTGGGATTTGTGCCCAGTTCAACAGCTTACATGGCTGAATGTATTTTGGCAGTTTTGAACATTGTTTTTAAATTATTTCATACAGTTGGTCAGTTATGTTGCCACCTGTCATGCTCAGTAGATTCCTTCTTTAGCACATTATCAGTGTAGCTATAATACATGAAACTTTCAGTTGGGGGAGCATACAATAAGCATTGGACATGGGCATTTGTCTTATTCGTGTGTCAATAAATGCCAAATATGTCCACCGGCAGCGGCATTCAGCTCTTTACTGAGCCGGATTTCTTCTTGTGAAAATGCAACAAAGCAAGATCTGGATTTGCACAGATCTTTGTGTGTTGCACTTTCATAAGAAGAAATCTGGCTCCAAAAAGAGCCGAATGCCGTTGCCGGCAGCCATATTCAACATTTGTTGTAACAAGAATTACACAAATGCACGTATAATACGCATCATCAGACAAGGTGATATTTTTACAGATATGCTGCATCACTTTTAGGTTTTAAGTGATTTAACATAGAACATAATTAAGCTCTCTGGAACAGTAAATTTCATAGGATATAAATTCTGTTTGCAGCAAATACAAATTAAACTGAAATGTTTTCACTATAATTGAACTGGTATTTACTTCTAGTTTAGTAACATTACTTTTCTGTCAGGTAAATAAGTGTATTGTAAACTTAACCTAAATACCGCTGTTTTTTATGTAAATTGTTTAGTTATGCATAATGAAACTACTTTTTTTTTCTCGTTATTTATTTTGACCCCTTTTCATGTACTTTAGCTCTGAAAATTGAGCAATTTCTAATTCTCAGAACTTGAAATATACCCTGCTGACTTCTCAAGGCAAACCCTACTACAAATATGTCCCAAAATGTCTTTATCAGATGACAACTGAAAACTATTTTATACTAACTTTTTAACAGATGATTGCCTTATTGTCTGTGGACTAAAGCCCAGACTGATTTCTCCAAATAATGTAAATTGTGTTTGGCATTTGGCTATTGAAGACTAATTGCAGTAAAAATAATGTTTATTTGTTGCAGAAATGCAACCCCAAACCAGGACAGACCCTCCACCATGTTTCACTGAAGGCTGTAAAGCACTAATTCTTCCATCTCTCTCCAACTCTCCTCACATATTGTCAACAATCTGAGCAAAAATTGGATCCATCACTCCATAACTCCAAACTTCTCTTCAGATTTTGAAAGTTTTCTTGGCCTTCCAATCCTTTTTGTCCTTGATCTTTCCTGATTCTTCAAATTTCTTTATAACAGCTTGAATACCACATTTTGAGTATTCAGTTTGTTTGCTGTTTTCCTTTTGAGAGTGGCCTTGCTGATTCAAAAGTATAATTTTATGTCTGTCAAATTCTGTGATCTTTGACATTTTGAATGGAATGTTGTGATTGAAAGTTGGTCTTATTAGCAAGCTTCTAATGAATTAAACTCACACCACATGTGTATGTAATGCTCAAGCATGTCTTGCATAAACCTTTTATAATAGACCTTTACACAGCAGCCATTTTGACACAAAATAGTAGGACAAATACAGGTGTTAGGAATTACATTAATAAGCAATCCATTCCATTTAGGTTTACGAGAGCCAGTTCCTGCTATTGCTCAAGTGAAAGGGGAGGTCACACTAAATAATGGCTACTTTAGCCTATAGAAGTTGTTTTTTTCTGATTTTCTTTTCTGTTTTTTAATACTGCATACAAATATCCTGTATTTTCTGGTTGTATTCTAATAAAGAGACTGAGAAATAATTATATATGGTCAGTATACAGTTGCTAAAACAACACATCTAATGGTGGCCTAAGACTTTTGCACAGTGTGTATATGTATGTGTGTAATAGGTATAGTAACAAGTTGTGTGGGGGAAAATGGAGGTAAGATGGTGAAGACGAGATTGTATGTAAGGTGGAAGGATGAAGAGTTGGTTGAATGTGAGGGAGAATGAAAACGTGACCAGGGACTTATGTAAGGGAGAGTGAATTTTTGGAATGTCCTTCCTTTTACACGTTTGGTAGAAATCTTAAAGGGACACTGAACCCAAACTTTTTCTTTCGTGATTCAGATAGAGCAGCACATTTTTTTACATTAAAAAATCCTGCGGCACACCACAATCCCAAAATTTTACAAAATCACACATTGTAGTCTAATACAGCATATATATATATATATATGAACAATTTATTCAATTAAATTAAGATTTATAAGCATGACAGTAACTACAACTGTATTGCCAAGGCTAGAGGCACAATAATAACAATCAAAAGTTCCAAGTATTGAGGCTGTTAGGGGGTATTGAACCCAAAAGCAGAAACTACTGGGGCCCAAGTGATCCTACTGTTAAAGTCCCTAAGCCTTGGGGGCACCAGTATAAGAGTTTCACAATCAGGATAAGCATCAATTCACGGCGGCACACCTGACGATCTCTCACGGCACACTAGTGTGCCACAGCACAGTGGTTGAAAATCACTGAGATAGAATATGCAATTTTAAGCAACTTTCTAATTTACTCCTATTATCATTCTTGGTATCTTTATTTGAAAAGCAAGAATGTAAGTTTAGATGCCGACCCATTTTTGGTGAACAACCTGGGTTGTTCTTGCTGATTGGTGGAGAAATTCACCCACCAATAAACAAGTGCTTTCCAGTGTACTGAACCAAAAATCGACTGGCTCCTTAGCTTAGATTCCTTCTTTTTCAAATAAAGATAGCAAGAATACAAAGAAAAAATGATTATAGGAGTAAATTAGAAAGTTGCTTAAAATTGCATGCTCTATCTGAATCACGAAAGAAAAAAATTGGGTCCAGTGTCCCTTTAAACTTTGGCTTTAGCTGGGTTTTTTTTTGCCAATTTATAACTATATATGTTTATTAAATGGCACCAAACTTATGCTAATGCCAGAGTTTATTTCTATCAAGCAAATAAAAGCAATGAAATACCAAACCTAAACCGCCCCTCTCCCTCCCTTGGGAACTTTGCATGACCTCTCCAATTACATCACACATGACATCACCTATCACATCATCAATGGCATAACTAGTGATATTCTACAGTCAGAGAGTATATATTAGGCATGTGCATTTCAGACCCAGATTTATTCTTGTAAAAGTGCAACACACTAAGATCTGGATTTGCATAGATTTTAGTATGTTGAACTTTCACAAGAAAAAATCTGACTCCTAAAACAGCCGAATGGCGTGAGCGGTCACCTACTTCCACATTGGGATCATCACAAATGATCCAAAGGCACATGCCTACTAAATAAATAGTTTGTACTGAAATGTATATTTCTTTTTTTTTAAACAAAAGCACAAAAGAACTTTTGTAACTGTATAGGTGATGCCACAGGAGAAATATTAGTGTGGGGTTGAATGGTTGAGCAGTGGTTGTAATGAGACGATGTCACAATATTTAAACACAGACTTTCTCCTGTTAAGTGTGGTCAGTCCACGGGTCATCATTACTTCTGGGATATTAACTCCTCCCCAACAGGAAGTGCAAGAGGATCACCCAGCAGAGCTGCTATATACCTCCTCTACGTCACACCCAGTCATTCTCTTGCACCCAACTAATAGATAGGATGTGTGAGAGGACTGTGGTGATTATACTTAGTTTTTATATCTTCAATCAAAAGTTTGTTTTTTTAAAACAGCACCGGAGTGTGTTGTTCCTTCTGAGGTAGAATTTGAAGAAGAATCTACCTGAGTTTTTGTATGATTTTAGCCGGCGTAGTTAAGATCATTTTGCTGTTCTCGGCCATCTGAGGAGTGAGGTAAACATCAGATCAGGGGACAGCGGGCAGGTTCACCTGCAAAGAGGTATGTAGCAGCATATTATTTTCTGACGAATGGAATTGACTGAGAAAATACTGCCAATACCTATATAATGTAAGTTCAGCCTTAAATGCAGTAGTAGCAACTGGTATCAGGCTGTCATGTATGTATATTTACACTTCAGTATTCTGGGGAATGGCACTTCACTGGGATAATACTGTATGCATAAAACTTTAGCCTAACTTGCAGTGAGAACGACTAGCAGCAGGCTTTCTAATGACACTTCATTTATTTGATGTTAAACGTTTTGCTGGCATGTTAAATCGTTTAATTATCTGAGGTACTGGGTGAAAAATTGTTTTGGGCACTGTTTTTTTTCCACTTGGCGGTCGTTTTATTTAATTTAAGACAGTTTACTGATCTCCCTCACTGTTGTGTGTGAGGGGGAGGGGCCTATTTTGGCGCTTTTGCTACGCATCAGAAATTCAGTCACAAGTCTGTTTTCTTCCCTGCATGATCCGGTTCGTCTCTACAGAGCTCAAGGGTCTTCAAAAATTATTTTGAGGGAGGTAATCACTCACAGCAGACCTGTGTGCTTTGACTGTGATAAAAAACGTTTATATTCTGTACATTTTTTCTGCTATTTAAGGGTTAGTTATCCATTGCTAATGGGGGCAATCCTTTGCTAAAATTGTGTTTTTACCGGATAAGAATTTGATGTTATAGTTTCTCCGGTTTATTGTTACTCAACTGTCATAACTTTTTTACTGTGCTTCTTAAAGGCACAGTACGTTTTTCATTTTATTTGTAAATTGAGTTGAAAAGTATTTCCAAGTTTGCTAGTTTAATTGCTAGTGTGTTAAACATGTCTGACTCAGAGGAATATCTCTGTGCTATATGTGCTAAAGCCAAGGTGGAGCCCAATAGAAATTTATGTACTAGTTGCATTGATGCTACTTTAAATAAAAGTCAATCTGTACAAATTGAACATCATTCACCAAACAACGAGGGGAAAGTTATGCCGACTAACTCGCCTCACGTGTCAGTACCTGCATCTCCCGCTCGGGAGGTGCGTGATATTGTAACGCCGAGTACTTCAGGGCGGCCATTACAAATCACATTACAGGACATGGCTAATGTTATGACTGAAGTTTTGTCTAAATTACCAGAACTTAGAGGTAAGCGTGATCACTCTGGGGTGAGAACAGAGTGCGCTGATAATAATAGGGCCATGTCAGATACTGCGTCACAGTATGCAGAACATGAGGACGGAGAGCTTCAATCTGCAGGTGACAGTTCTGATCCCAATAGAGTGGATTCAGACATTTCTAATTTTAAGTTTAAGCTTGAAAACCTCCGTGTACTGCTAGGGGAGGTATTAGCGGCTCTGAATGATTGTAACACCGTTGCAATCCCAGAGAAATTATGTAGGCTGGATAGATACTATGCGGTACCGGCGAGTACTGACGTATTTCCTATACCTAAGAGGCTTACAGAGATAATTACTAAGGAGTGGGATAGGCCTGGTGTACCCTTTTCCCCCCCTCCGGTATTTAGAAAAATGTTTCCAATAGACGCCACCACACGGGATTTATGGCAGACGGTCCCTAAGGTGGAGGGAGCGGTTTCTACTCTGGCTAAGCGTACCACTATCCCGGTGGAGGATAGCTGTGCCTTTTCAGATCCAATGGATAAAAAATTAGAGGGTTACCTTAAGAAAATGTTTGTTCAACAAGGTTTTATATTGCAACCCCTTGCATGTATTGCGTCTGTCACGGCCGCGGCCGCTTTTTGGTCCGAGTCCCTGGAAGAGACTCTTGACTCAATAACTATAGATGAGATTTCAAACAAGCTTAAAACACTTAAGCTAGATAATTCATTTGTTTCAGATGCCGTAGTACATTTAACTAAACTTACGGCTAAGAATTCCGGATTCGCCATTCAGGCACGCAGAGCACTGTGGCTAAAATCCTGGTCAGCTGACGTTGCTTCTAAATCTAAATTACTTAACATACCTTTCAAAGGGCAGACCTTATTCGGGCCCGGTTTGAAAGAAATTATCGCTGACATTACAGGAGGTAAAGGCCATGCCCTGCCTCAAGACAGAGCCAAACCTAGGGCTAGACAGTCTAATTTTCGTTCCTTTCGTAATTTCAAGGCAGGAGCAGCATCATCTTCCTCTGCACCAAAACAGGAAGGAGCTGTTGCTCGCTACAGACAAGGCTGGAGACCTAACCAGTCCTGGAACAAGGGCAAGCAGGCCAGAAAACCTGCTGCTGCCCCTAAGACAGCATGAATTGAGGGCCCCCGATCCGGGAACGGATCTAGTGGGGGGCAGACTTTCTCTCTTCGTCCAGGCTTGGGCAAGAGATGTCCAGGATCCCTGGGCGTTAGAGATCATATCTCAGGGATATCTTCTGGACTTCAAATCCTCTCCCCTAAAAGGGAGATTTCATCTGTCAAGGTTGTCAACAAACCAAATAAAGAAAGAGGCGTTTCTACGCTGTGTACAAGATCTTTTACTAATGGGAGTGATCCATCCGGTTCCGCGGTCGGAACACGGACAGGGGTTTTACTCAAATCTGTTTGTGGTTCCCAAGAAAGAGGGAACCTTCAGACCAATCTTGGATTTAAAGATCCTAAACAAATTCCTAAGAGTTTCATCGTTCAAAATGGAAACTATTCGGACAATCCTACCCATGATCCAAAAGGGTCAGTACATGACCACAGTGGATTTAAAGGATGCTTACCTTCACATACTGATTCACAGAGATCATTACCGGTATCTAAGGTTTGCCTTCCTAGACAGGCATTACCAGTTTGTAGCTCTTCCATTCGGATTGGCTACGGCTCCAAGAATCTTCACAAAGGTTCTGGGTGCTCTTCTGGCGGTACTAAGACCGCGAGGAATTTTGGTAGCTCCGTACCTAGACGACATTCTGATACAAGCTTCAAGCTTTCAAACTGCCAAGTCTCATACAGAGTTAGTACTGGCATTTCTAAGGTCGCATGGGTGGAAGGTGAACGAAAAGAAGAGTTCTCTCTTTCCACTCACAAGAGTTCCCTTCTTGGGGACTCTTATAGATTCTGTAGAAATGAAGATCTACCTGACAGAAGACAAGTTAACAAAGCTTCAAAATGCTTGCCGTGTCCTTCATTCCATTCAACACCCGTCAGTGGCTCAATGCATGGAGGTGATCGGCTTAATGGTAGCGGCAATGGACATAGTACCCTTTGCACGCCTACATCTCAGACCGCTGCAATTGTGCATGCTAAGTCAATGGAATGGGGATTACTCAGATTTGTCCCCTACTCTGAATCTGGATCAAGAGACCAGAAATTCTCTTCTATGGTGGCTTTCTCGGCCACATCTGTCCAGGGGGATGCCATTCAGCAGGCCAGATTGGACAATTGTAACAACAGACGCCAGCCTACTAGGTTGGGGCGCTGTCTGGAATTCTCTGAAGGCTCAGGGATCATGGACTCAGGAGGAGAGTCTCCTGCCAATAAACATTCTGGAATTGAGAGCAGTTCTCAATGCCCTTCTGGCTTGGCCCCAGTTAACAACTCGGGGGTTCATCAGGTTTCAGTCGGACAACATCACGACTGTAGCTTACATCAACCATCAAGGAGGGACAAGAAGCTCCCTAGCGATGATGGAAGTATCAAAGATAATTCGCTGGGCAGAGTCTCACTCTTGCCACCTATCAGCAATCCACATCCCGGGAGTGGAGAACTGGGAGGCGGATTTCCTAAGTCGTCAGACTTTTCATCCGGGGGAGTGGGAACTTCATCCGGAGGTCTTTGCCCAAATACTTCGACGTTGGGGCAAACCAGAGATAGATCTCATGGCGTCTCGACAGAACGCCAAGCTTCCTTGTTACGGGTCCAGATCCAGGGATCCGGGGGCGGTCCTGGTAGATGCTTTGACAGCACCTTGGACCTTCGGGATGGCTTATGTGTTTCCACCCTTCCCGATGCTTCCTCGATTGATTGCCAGGATCAAACAGGAGAGAGCATCGGTGATTCTAATAGCTCCTGCGTGGCCACGCAGGACCTGGTATGCAGATCTAGTGGACATGTCATCCTGTCCACCTTGGTCTCTGCCTCTGAGACAGGACCTTCTGATCCAGGGTCCCTTCAAACATCAAAATCTAATTTCTCTGAAGCTGACTGCCTGGAAATTGAACGCTTGATTTTATCAAAACGTGGATTTTCTGAGTCAGTAATTGATACCTTAATACAGGCTAGGAAGCCTGTTACCAGAAAGATTTACCATAAAATATGGCGTAAATACTTATATTGGTGCGAATCCAAAAGTTACTCATGGAGTAAGGTTAGGATTCCTAGGATATTGTCTTTTCTACAAGAAGGTTTAGAAAAGGGTTTATCCGCTAGTTCCTTAAAGGGACAGATCTCAGCTCTGTCCATTCTTTTACACAAACGTCTGTCAGAAGTTCCAGACGTTCAGGCTTTTTGTCAGGCTTTGGCCAGGATTAAGCCTGTGTTTAAAACTGTTGCTCCACCATGGAGTTTAAACTTAGTTCTTAACGTTTTACAGGGTGTTCCGTTTGAACCCCTCCATTCCATTGATATCAAATTGTTATCTTGGAAAGTTCTGTTTTTAATGGCTATTTCCTCGGCTCGAAGAGTCTCTGAGTTATCTGCTTTACATTGTGATTCTCCTTATCTGATTTTTCATTCAGACAAGGTAGTTCTGCGTACTAAACCTGGGTTCTTACAGGAATATCAATCAAGAGATTGTTGTTCCATCTTTGTGTCCTAATCCTTCTTCAAAGAAGGAACGTCTTCTACACAATCTAGATGTAGTCCGTGCCCTGAAATTTTATTTACAGGCAACTAAAGATTTTCGACAAACGTCTTCCCTGTTTGTCATTTATTCTGGTCAGAGGAGAGGTCAAAAAGCTTCTGCTACCTCTCTCTCTTTTTGGCTTCGTAGCATAATACGTTTAGCTTATGAGACTGCTGGACAGCAGCCTCCTGAAAGAATTACAGCTCATTCTACTAGAGCTGTGGCTTCCACTTGGGCCTTTAAGAATGAGGCCTCTGTTGAACAGATTTTGCAAGGCTGCAACTTGGTCTTCTCTTCATACTTTTTCCAAATTTTACAAATTTGACACTTTTGCTTCTTCGGAGGCTGTTTTTGGGAGAAAGGTTCTTCAGGCAGTGGTTCCTTCCGTATAAAGATCCTGCCTGTCCCTCCCGTCATCCGTGTACTTTAGCTTTGGTATTGGTATCCCAGAAGTAATGATGACCCGTGGACTGACCACACTTAGGAGAAAACATAATTTATGCTTACCTGATAAATTCCTTTCTCCTGTAGTGTGGTCAGTCCACGGCCCGCCCTGTTTTTTATGGCAGGTCTAAATTTTTAAATTATACTCCAGTCACCACTGCACCCTTTGGCTTCTCCTTTCTCGTTGGTTCTCGGTCGAATGACTGGGTGTGATGTAGAGGGGAGGAGCTATATAGCAGCTCTGCTGGGTGATCCTCTTGCACTTCCTGTTGGGGAGGAGTTAATATCCCAGAAGTAATGATGACCCGTGGACTGACCACACTACAGGAGAAAGGAATTTATCAGGTAAGCATAAATTATGTTTTTTAAGGTGCAACGTTTGTAAATTATAGACTGAGATAAAGGTTCGTCAGGAGTTAAACCTCTCATTTTACCCTGAGAAACCCTATTACAGGCTTCCTTAATTAATGGTTTGTACCCTCCAACAGCAAACATTTCAAAGACTTCCTGCTCCCTACTCTGTTTTACGGAGTCTTGAGTGACAATTCTTTTTATTCTAGCAAATTGACTAAGCGGTAAGCTATCCAATAAACATCTCAGATGGAAGCTAGATGCCAAAAGAAGAGTATTTCTATTAGTAGACTTTTTATATAGGTCCGTCACTAGACCATGGTTACTTTTAATAACCATCACATCAAGATAACTAATGTGTGTATAATCTGCATGCATAGTGAATGTAATCTTAGATTCCAAATTGTTCAATATGTTCACAAACAACTTTATTTCTTCCATCGTCCCCCTCCAAACCCAAAATAGGTTGTCTATATAACAAATATGTGGTAATCAAGTGAGAATAAACTTAATCCCCAAAATATATTTCATCTCATAGCAAACCTAAAAAATATTGAAGGGGCTACATTTGACCCTATTGCCGTTCCAAGTTTCTGTAAATAAAAGTCCTCAAATATAAAGTAATTCCTAGTCAAAACAAAATTAAGAAGCTGAAGCAGGTATTGAACATCGGAACTCTTATACAACTCATTATTTCTTCTACAAGATACGAGTCCACAGATTTCATCCTTACTTGTGGGATATTATCCTCCTGCTAACAGGAAGTGGCAAAGAGCACCACAGCAGAGCTGTATATATAGCTCATCCCTTCCCCTCCACCCCCAGTCATTCTCTTTGCCTGTGTTATACTAGGAAGAGGTAAAGTGAGGTGTTAGTTTTAGTTTCTTCAATCAAGAAGTTTTTTATTTTAAATGGTACCGGTGAGTACTATTTTCCTCAGGGGGATATGAAAGAAGATTTTTGCCCTGAGGTTGATGATCTTAGCAGATGTAACTAAGATCCACGTTGGTTCCCACAGAGCTTCTGAAGGTAATACAAGAGACATCTTCAGTGTGGAGAACGGTTTCATGCTACAAGCAGCATTGAGGTATGTGCAGCCCTTTATTTCTGAGGAGACTTGATATATCAGAACTGGCTGACATTTATTTCCCTGCAAGGGAAGGGGTAAGCAGTAGACCTGTAAAACAAAGGGGTGTTACTGGGAGACCTATGCTTAATTTATTCAGTTGACATATTGGGCAAACATTAGAATGGGCTACAGCATTATAAGAGACACTGGGAGAGGCAGGAATATGTTTAATGTTTTTTTTGCACAAAATAACCAGTTTGACAATATTGGTGTGTAATTTGGGGTTCAAGAGTTCAACTTGGTTTTTACTTGAAACCGCTTCACCATGCGGTTGTTTCAGGCCTACTCGATCATCGGACATGATGGGCGGGGGTTATTTTTGCACGCTCAGATGCGCACTTTCCTCTGGCTGAGAAGCAGCAGGCATTAGCTCCGGTTGATCCTAGACAGGGGTTCTATTATTCAGATAGTTGGAGAGTCATTTTGAAGTACCCTGGGGGCAGGTAGGCGCCACAGCAGAACTGTGGCGAGGTGCAGGGGGTATTTTTTGTCAAATTTAACATATTTGTGACTTAAGTACCTTTTAGAGGTTAATTTCTCCCCTTACTCTTGGGGTGCAATAATTTTTGGAGCCATTAATTAGCTATATTTAATTTTTAGAGCAAATTAACGTTTTTGAAGCAGTTTTGGAAAATTTGTGTGCTTTTTTATTTCTTAAAGGCGCAGTACTCATTTCTCAAAAATTTGTTTAAAGCAATAAATAAAGTGTTTAACGACTATTGTGGTTATTACTAGTCTGTTCAACATGTCTGACATTGAGGAATCTCATTGTTCTATGTGTTTAGAAGCCATTGTGGAACCCCCTCTTACATTGTGTACCTCTTGTACTGAAAGGGCCTTACACTGTAAAAAGCATATTTTAGGTCAAGAAAGTGTGCCTAAGTATGATTCTCAATCTGAAGAGAATCAGGATATGCCATCCAATTCTCCCCAAGTGTCACAACCTTAAACGCCCACACAAGCGACGCCAAGTACCTCTAGTGCGTCTAATTCTTTTACTCTGCAGGAGATGGCTGCAGTTATGTCAACTACCCTTACAGAGGTATTATCTAAATTACCAGTGTTACAGGGTAAACACAGTAGGTCAGGTATTAATGTGAATACTGAATCCTCTGATGCTTTATTGGCTATTTCCGATGTACCCTCACAGTGCTCTGAGTTGGGGGTCAGGGAATTGCTGTCTGATGGAGAACTTTCAGACTCAGGGAATGTGTTACCTCAGATTTGGACGTCATGTCCTTTAAATTTAAGCTGGAACACCTCCGCCTGTTACTTCGGGAGGTTTTAGCGACTCTGGATGATTGTGACCCTATTGCGATACCACCAGAGAAATTGTGTAAGATGGACAAATATCTAGAGGTACCTACTTACACTGATGTTTTTCCGGTTTCTAAAAGAATTTCGGAAATTATAAAAAAGGAATGGGATAGACCAGGTATACCGTTCTCTCCCCCTCCTAATTTTAAGAAAATGTTTCCCATATCAGACACCATTCAGGACTCTTGGCAAACGGTCCCTAAGGTGGAGGGAGCTATATCTACCCTGGCTAAGCGTACAACTATACCTATTGAGGACAGTTGTGCTTTCAAAGACCCTATGGATAAAAAGTTAGAGGGTCTTCTAAAGAAATTATTTATTCATCAGGGTTTTCTTTTCAACCTACAGCTTGCATTGTTCCAGTTACTACTGCAGCAGCTTTTTGGTTTGATGCTCTAGAAGAGTCTCTGAAGGTTGAGACTCAATTAGATGACATTTTGGATAGAATTAGGGCTCTCAAGCTAGCTAATTCTTTTATTACTGAAGCCGCTTTTCAAATTGCTAAATTAGCGGCGAAAAATGCAGGATTTGCCATTTTTGCGCGTAGAGCGTTATGGCTCAAGTCTTGGTCTGCTGATGTGTCATTAAAATCTAAGCTTTTAGCTATTCCTTTTAAAGGTAAGACCCTATTCGGGCCTGAATTGAAGGAAATCATTTCTGACATTACTGGAGGTAAAGGCCATGCCCTACCTCAGGATAAATCTGTTAAGATGAGGGGTAAACAAAATAATTTTCGTTCCTTTCGAAACTTTAAAGGAGGACCATCTGCTTCCTCTTCCTCCACAAAGCAGGAAGGGAATTTTGCTCAATCCAAGTCAGTCTGGAGACCCAACCAGGCTTGGAATAAAGGTAAACAATCCAAGAAGCCCGCTGCTGCTAAAAAGACAGCATGAAGGGGCGGCCCCCCAATCCGGGACCGGATCTAGTAGGAGGCAGGCTTTCTTTCTTTGCTCAGGCTTGGGCAAGAGATGTTCAGGACCCTTAGGCACTGGAAATAGTGACCCACGGTTATCAACTGGAATTCAAGGATTTTCTCCCAAGAGGGAGATTTCATCTTTCACGATTATCTGTAGACCAAAGAGAGGCGTTCTTACGCTGTGTAAAAGACCTCTCTACCATGGGAGTAATTTGTCCCGTTTCAAAACTGGAACAGCGGCATGGGTTTTACTAAAATCTTTTCGTGGCTCCCAAAAAAGAGGAAATTTTCAGACCCATTTTAGATCTCAAGTGTCTAAACAAATTTCTCAGAGTTCCATCATTCAAGATGGAGACTATACGAACAATCTTACCAATGATCCAGGAGGGTCAATATATGACTACCGTGGACTTGGAGGATGCATATCTTCATATTCCTATCCACAGGGATCATCATCCATTTCTAAGGTTTGTCTTCCTGGACAAACATTATCAGTTCTTGGCTCTTCCCTTCGGGTTGGCCACAGCACCCAGAATCTTCACAAAGGTTCTAGGGTCCCTTCTGGCGGTTCTCAGACTGCGAGGCATAGCAGTGGCGCCTTATCTGGACAACATTTTGATCCATGTGTCAACTTATCATCTGACAAAATCTCACATGGACACAGTCCTGTCTTTCCTGAGAACTCACGGTTGGAAGGTAAACATAGAAAAGAGTTCACTAGTTCCACAGACAAGGGTTCCCTTCTTGGGAACTCTGATAGACTCGGTAGACATGAAAATATTTCTGACGGAGGTCAGAAAATCAAAGATTCTAAATACTTGCCGAGCTCTTCAGTCCATTCCTCGGCCATCAGTGGCTCAGTGTATGGAGGTAATTGGATTAATGGTAGCGGCAATGGACATCATTCCGTTTGCTCGCTTTCATCTCAGACCACTGCAGCTGTGCATGCTCGGACAGTGGAATGGGGACTATGCGAATTTATCTCCTCAGATAAATCTGGATCAAGAGACCAGAGACTCTCTTCTTTGGTGGTTATCGCCGGATCATCTGTCCCAGGGGACATGTTTCCGCAGACCCTCGTGGGTGATAGTGACAACGGATGCCAGCCTTCTAGGCTGGGGGGCAGTCTGGAATTTCCTGAAGTCTCAGGGTGTTTGGACTCAGGTGGAGTATCTACTTCCAATCAATATTCTGGAACTGAGAACAATAGTCAATGCGCTTCAAGCGTGGCCTCAGTTGGCTTCCGCCAAATTCATCAGATTCCAGTCAGACAATATCGTGACTGTGGTGTATATCAATCATCAGGGGGGAACAAGGAGTTCCTTAGCGATGATAGAAGTATCCAAGATAATCCGATGGGTGGAGGCCCACTCTTGCTATCTATCAGCGATCTACATCCCAGGAGTAGAAAACTGGGAAGCGGATTTTCTAAGTCGTCAGAATTTTCATCCGGGGGAGTGGGAACTCCACCCGGAGGTGTTTACTTGATTGACTCATCAATGGGGCAGACCAGAATTAGACCTGATGGCATCTCGTCAGAATGCCAAGCTTCCACTTTACGGATCCAGGTCGAGGGATCCTCAGGCCGAACTGATAGATGCCTTGGCAGTTCCTTAGTCATTCAGCCTAGCTTAAGTGTTTCCACCGTTTCCTCTCCTCCCACACGTGATTGCCCGGATCAAACAGGAGAGAGCTTCAGTGGATCTAGTGGACATGTCCTCTCTGCCACCGTGAAAACTGCCTTTGAGACAGGACCTGCTCATTCAAGGTCCTTTCCTTCATCCAAATCTACATTCTCTGCAGCTGATTGCTTGGAGATTGAACGCTTGATTTTATCTAAGCGAGGATTCTCTGATTCGGTCATCAATACTTTGATAAAGGCTTGAAAGCCTGTCACTAGAAAAATCTATCATAAGATATGGCATAAATATCTTTATTGGTGTGAATCCAAGGATTATGGAGTAAGGTTAGGATTCCCAGGATTCTGTCTTTTCTCCAAGAAGGATTGGAGAAAGTGTTATCAGCTAGTTCCTTAAAGGGACAAATTTCTGCTTTGTCTATTTTGCTTCACAAATGTTTGGCAGATATACCAGATGTTCAGTCTTTTTGTCAGGCTCTATCTAGAATTAAGCCTGTATTTAGACCAATTACTCCTCCTTGGAGTTTGAATTTAGTTCTTCGAGTTCTTCAAGGGGTTCCGTTTGAACCCATGCATTCCATAGATATTAAATTGTTATCTTGGAAAGTTCTGTTTTTAGTTGCTATTTCTTCTGCTTTCTGAGCTTTCAGCGTTACAGTGTGATTCGCCTTATCTTATCTTTCATTCTGATAAGGTGGTTTTACGTACCAAACCTGGATTTCTTCCTAAGGTTGTTTCAAATAAGAATATTAATCAGGAAATTGTTGTTCCTTCCTTGTGTCCTAATCCTTCTTCTAAGAAGGAGCGTCTGTTACATAACCTGGACGTGGTCTGTGCCTTGAAGTTTTACTTACAGGCAACTAAGGATTTCCGTCAATCATCTTCATTATTCATTGTTTATTATGGAAGCGTAGGGGTCAGAAAGCTACGGCTACCTCTCTTTCTTTTTGGCTGAGGAGTATCATCCGCCTGGCATATGAGACTGCTGGACAGCAGTCTCCTGAAAGAATTACGGCTCATTCTACTAGGGATGTGGCTTCCACATGAGCCTTTAAAAACGATGCATCTGTTGAACGGATTTGTAAGGCTGCGACTTGGTCGGCCCTGAATAGTTTTTCCAAATTTTACAAATTTGATACTTTTGCTTCTTCTGAGGCTGTTTTTGGGAGAAAAGTTCTTCAAGCAGTAGTGCCTTCCGTTTAGGTCTCTGTCTTGTCCCTCCCTTTCATCCGTGTCCTGTAGCTTTGGTATTGTATCCCACAAGTAAGGATGAAATCCGTAGACTCGTCGTATCTTGTAGAAGAAAAGGAAATTTTTGCTTACCTAATAAATTGATTTCTTCTACGATACGACGAGTCCACGGCCCTCCCTGTCATTTTAAGACAGATTATATTTTATTTTTTACAACTTCAGTCACCTCTGCACCTTTTAGTTTTTCCTTTCTCTTCCTAAACCTTCGGTCGAATGACTGGGGTTGGAGGGGAAGGGAGGAGCTATATATATATACAGCTCTGCTGTGGTGCTCTTTGCCACTTCCTGTTAGCAGGAGGATAATATCCCACAAGTAAGGATGAAATCCGTGGACTCGTATCGTAGAAGAAATCAATTTATCAGGTAAGCATAAATTTCCTTTTTGAATAGTTTCACCCACAATTATTATACCCTCCTTAATGAGAGTACACAAAACTAGATACATCTAGTGTAACCACAATCATAGATTCTATCATCAGGAATGTTTTTCAAAATTTGCAAATATTTTAGGGTGTATCTAACCACACTTTTCAGTTACCAAACACAAGACTGTAACCAGTGGTCAATGGACTGTGCTAATGGTTGCTTAATGGACCCCACTGCAGAAATGATGGGTCTTTAGCTGTCGGACAGATGGCCACACATTTGACTCCAGAATACTTTGGTATACAGAGGGAGATAACGGTCAACTCAATGGCTGCAAGTGGCCGAGGTTCTGTGGCTGCAAACAAGTTCAAATTATCACCCCTCCACCACCGTGCTTGACAGTTGGTATGAGGTGTTTTTGCTGATATGCTGTGTTTGGTTTTCAGCAAACGTGACGCTTGGAAATTATTGCCAAACATCTCCACTTTGGTTTCATCTGTCCAAAGGACATTGTTCCGGAACTCTTTTATTTGTAATGCTGTTTTTAATATTATGAATATTAATGTCAAAAGTATGTCTTTGGCAGTTCTTGACAGAAGTGTTTTATGGCTTAAATCCTGGTCTTGCTGATATGGTGTCTAAATCTAGATTGTTATCTAATTAATTTCAGGCTAAGTAAGTGTTTGGTTCAGATTTAGACTCTATTATTTCTACTGTTACTGGGGGTAAAGAGGTCTTTCTTCCTCAGGATAAGAAATCTAAGGGTAAATCTAAGGCCTTTAACCATTTCCGTTCCTTTCGCCAGAATAAAGAACAAATGAGTGACTTTTCCTCTGACCCAGTGCTAACAGGAAAAAGTGTAAGCAGGCTAAGAAAACTACTCCTGCTACCTAAAATTGCATTAAGGTACGGCCCCTGATCCAGTGTTTCTGGTAGGGGGCAGGTTAAGACTTTTAAGAGGCTTAGTTTCAGTCTGTCCTGATTCTCTGGCTACTGCTCAATTTTCTTTAGGAATATCATTAATAGAATAATAATTATTTATACAATAATAATAATAATAGAATTCGGAATAGAGACTCTTGGAAATAAGTTTCTACAGTTTTATGTACTAACTTTTCTTTTTAAAGTTCAAGTTCTGTTCCAGTCTCTCATGAAATTGGAAATCAAGATTTTGCTTCTAAAGATCCTGTCAATTTGTTAAGCCTCTGTTGAAAAGAAAGTTTATTTTCCTCTTGCAGTAAGACATAGTCACAGTAGTGGCTTATGTCATCAATCTGAGCAGAAATTCTCAGTTTCCTGGTTATAAGGGTGATAATGTTTTGAAGTTTTTCTTAGCTAAAGAACAGTTCTCTAGCTTTGGTAATTTTCATTCTAGGGATGATCATTTGAGAAATTAATTTTTACAGTCCTCAGTTTTTCTCACCTAGAGGAGTTGTTTCTACTTCAGCATGTGAACTTCAAACAGATATTGAACAAACTTCTCAGGCACTTGGTAAGGTTCAGGGTCCCTTAAATAGAATTAGTAGATGCTATACTACTCTTTTTGTTTAAGCCTGTGTATCTGTTGGTAATTCTACTCAGAATGTTTTTCAAGCAGAGCCTAGGAAGAAATACTGTAGTTTTATAGGATTTGGTATCCAAATCTAGTACAGAGGTTCAGTTGCCTTCTTTTTCCTCTGTCCCTGGGGCTAGGCTTCCTATTCCTAAATGTGTTCTTCCATCTTGTTATCAAGTGTCTAAACGTCCAATTTCCATACTATAAAGTTCAGTTTTTAGGTTTCTCTGATTCCGTGATTGAAACCTTAATTCAGGATCAGAAGCTTGTGACTAGGAAAATTTACCATAAAGTCTGGAAACCATTCTTTTAGAATTCTGAAGATTCTTTAGTTTCAGTTTTTACAAGATGGCTTGGATAAGGGTTTATCTGGCAGTTTCCTGAAAGGGCACATTTCTGCTCTTTCAGTTTTGTTTCATAGGAACATTGCAAATTTTCCTGATATTTATGGTTTTGTCCAGGCTTTGGTTCATATCAATCCTGTAATTAAGCCAATTTCTCTTCCTTGGAATCTTAACTTGGTGTTTTGCAGGCTCCCCCATTTGAACCAATGCATAAGATTGATATTAAAGGGACACTGAACCAATTTTCTTTCATGTAATTAACAAGAGTCCATGAGCTAGTGACGTATGGGATATACATTCCTACCAGGAGGGGCAAAGTTTCCCAAACCTTAAAATGCCTATAAATACACCCCTCACCACACCCACAAATCAGTTTTACAAACTTTGCCTCCAAGGGAGGTGGTGAAGTAAGTTTGTGCTAGATTCTACGTTGATATGCGCTCCGCAGCAAGTTGGAGCCCGGTTTTCCTCTCAGCGTGCAGTGAATGTCAGAGGGATGTGAGGAGAGTATTGCCTATTGAATGCAGTGATCTCCTTCTACGGGGTCTATTTCATAAGGTTCTCTGTTATCGGTCGTAGAGATTCATCTCTTACCTCCCTTTTCAGATCGACGATATACTCTTATATTTACCATTTCCTCTACTGATTCTCGTTTCAGTACTGGTTTGGCTTTCTACAAACATGTAGATGAGTGTCCTGGGGTAAGTAAGTCTTATTTTCTGTGACACTCTAAGCTATGGTTGGGCACTTTATTTATAAAGTTCTAAATATATGTATTCAAACATTTATTTGCCTTGACTCAGAATGTTCAACTTTCCTTATTTCCAGACAGTCAGTTTCATATTTGGGATTATGCTTTAATTATCATATTTTTCTTACCTCAAAAATTTGACTTTTTCCCTGTGGGCTGTTAGGCTCGCGGGGGCTGAAAATGCTTCATTTTATTGCGTCATTCTTGGCGCGGACTTTTTTGGCGCAAAAATTCATTTCGTTTCCGGCGTCATACGTGTCGCCGGAAGTTGCGTCATTTTTTTGACGTTATTTTGAGCCAAAAATGTCGGCGTTCCGGATGTGGCGTCATTTTTTGCGCCAAAAGCATTTAGGCGCCAAATAATGTGGGCGTCTTATTTGGCGCCAAAAAATATGGGCGTCGTTTTTGTCTCCACATTATTTCAGTCTCATTTTTCATTTGCTTCTGGTTGCTAGAAGCTTGATGTTTGGCATTTTTTTCCCATTCCTGAAACTGTCTTATAAGGAATTTGATCTATTTTGCTTTTTATGTTGTTTTTTCTCTTACATATTGCAAGATGTCTCACGTTGCATCTGAGCCAGAAGATACTACAGGAAAACCTCTGCCTGCTGGATCTACCAAAGCTAAGTGTATCTGCTGTAAACTTTTGGTAGCTATTCCTCCAGCTGTTGTTTGTATTAAATGTCATGACAAACTTGTTAATGCAGATAATATTTCCTTTAGTGATGTACCATTGCCTGTTGCAGTTCCCTCAACATCTAAGGTGCAGAATGTTCCTGATAACATAAGAGATTTTGTTTCTGAATCCATAAAGAAGGCTTTGTCTGTTATTTCTCCTTCTAGTAAACGTAAAAAGTCTTTTAAATCTTCTCTCTCTACAGATGAATTTTTAAATGAACACCATCATTCTGATTCTTTGGACTCTTCTGGTTCAGAGGATTCTGTCTCAGAGATTGATGCTGATAAATCTTCATATTTATTTAAGATGGAATTTATTCGCTCTTTACTTTAAGAAGTACTAATTGCTTTAGAAATAGAGGATTCTAGTCCTCTTGATACTAATTCTATACGTTTGGATAAGGTTTTTAAAGCTCCTGCGGTTATTCCAGAAGTCTTTCCTGTTCCTAATGCTATTTCTGCAGTAATTGCTAAGGAATGGGATAGATTGGGTAATTCATTTACTCCTTCTAAACGTTTTAAGCAATTATATCCTGTTCCGCCTGACAGATTAGAATTTTGGGACAAAATCCCTAAAGTTGATGGGGCTATTTCTACCCTTGCTAAACGTACTACCATTCCTACATCAGATGGTACCTCGTTTAAGGATCCTTTAGATAGAAAAATTGAATCTTTTCTAAGAAAAGCTTATCTATGTTCAGGTAATCTTCTTAGACCTGCTATATCATTGGCTGATGTTGCTGCAGCTTCAACTTTTTGGTTGGAAACTCTAGCGCAACAAGTAACAAATCGTGATTCTCATGATATTATTATTCTTCTCCAGCATGCTAATAATTTCATCTGTGATGCCATTTTTGATATTATTAGAGTTGATGTTAGATTTATGTCTCTGGCTATCTTAGCCAGAAGAGCTTTATGGCTTAAGACTTGGAATGCTGATATGGCTTCTAAATCAACTCTACTTTCCATTTCTTTCCAGGGAAACAAATTATTTGGTTCTCAGTTGGATTCTATTATTTCAACTGTTACTGGTGGGAAAGGAACTTTTTTACCACAGGATAAAAAGTCTAAAGGTAAAAACAGGGCTAACAATCGTTTTCGTTCCTTTCGTTTCAACAAAGAACAAAAGCCTGATCCTTCATCCTCAGGAGCAGTTTCAGTTTGGAAACCATCTCCAGTCTGGAATAAATCCAAGCCTGCTAGAAAGGCAAAGCCTGCTTCTAAGTTCACATGAAGGTACGGCCCTCATTCCAGTTCAGCTGGTAGGGGGCAGGTTACGTTTTTTCAAAGAAATTTGGATCAGTTCTGTTCACAATCTTTGGATTCAGAACATTGTTTCAGAAGGGTACAGAATTGGTTTCAAGATGAGACCTCCTGCAAAGAGATTTTTTCTTTCCCATGTCCCAGTAAATCCAGTGAAAGCTCAAGCATTTCTGAATTGTGTTTCAGATCTAGAGTTGGCTGGAGTAATTATGCCAGTTCCAGTTCCGGAACAGGGGATGGGGTTTTATTCAAATCTCTTCATTGTACCAAAGAAGGAGAATTCCTTCAGACCAGTTCTGGATCTAAAATTATTGAATCGTTATGTAAGGATACCAACGTTCAAGATGGTAACTGTAAGGACTATATTGCCTTTTGTTCAGCAAGGGAATTATATGTCCACAATAGATTTACAGGATGCATATCTGCATATTCCGATTCATCCAGATCATTATCAGTTCCTGAGATTCTCTTTTCTAGACAAGCATTACCAATTTGTGGCTCTACCGTTTGGCCTTGCTACAGCTCCAAGAATTTTCATAAAGATTCTCGGTGCCCTTCTGTCTGTAATCAGAGAACAGGGTATTGTGGTATTTCCTTATTTGGACGATATCTTGGTACTTGCTCCGTCTTTACATTTAGCAGAGTCTCATACGAATCGACTTGTGTTGTTTCTTCAAGATCATGGTTGGAGGATCAATTTACCAAAAAGTTCTTTGATTCCTCAAACAAGGGTAACCTTTCTGGGTTTCCAGATAGATTCAGTGTCCATGACTTTGTCTTTAACAGACAAGAGACGTCTAAAATTGATTACAGCCTGTCGAAACCTTCAGTCTCAATCATTCCCTTCGGTAGCCTTATGCATGGAAATTCTAGGTCTTATGACTGCTGCATCGGACGCGATCCCCTTTGCTCGTTTTCACATGCGACCTCTTCAGCTCTGTATGCTGAACCAATGGTGCAGGGATTACACGAAGATATATCAATTAATATCTTTAAAACCGATTGTTCGGCACTCTCTAACGTGGTGGACAGATCACCATCGTTTAATTCAGGGGGCTTCTTTTGTTCTTCCGACCTGGACTGTAATTTCAACAGATGCAAGTCTCACAGGTTGGGGAGCTGTGTGGGGATCTCTGACGGCACAAGGAGTTTGGGAATCTCAGGAGGTGAGATTACCGATCAATATCTTGGAACTCCGTGCAGTTTTCAGAGCTCTTCAGTTTTGGCCTCTTCTGAAGAGAGAATCGTTCATTTGTTTTCAGACAGACAATGTCACAACTGTGGCATACATCAATCATCAAGGAGGGACTCACAGTCCTCTGGCTATGAAAGAAGTATCTCGAATTTTGGTTTGGGCGGAATCCAGCTCCTGTCTAATCTCTGCGGTTCATATCCCAGGTGTAGACAATTGGGAAGCGGATTATCTCAGTCGCCAAACGTTGCATCCGGGCGAATGGTCTCTTCACCCAGAGGTATTTCTTCAGATTGTTCAAATGTGGGGGCTCCCAGAGATAGATCTGATGGCCTCTCATCTAAACAAGAAACTTCCCAGGTATCTGTCCAGATCCCGGGATCCTCAGGCGGAGGCAGTGGATGCATTATCACTTCCTTGGAAGTATCATCCTGCCTATATCTTTCCGCCTCTAGTTCTTCTTCCAAGAGTAATCTCCAAGATTCTGAGGGAATGCTCGTTTGTTCTGCTAATAGCTCCGGCATGGCCTCACAGGTTTTGGTATGCGGATCTTGTCCGGATGGCATCTTGCCAACCATGGACTCTTCCGTTAAGACCAGACCTTCTGTCTCAAGGTCCTTTTTTCCATCCGGATCTGAAATCCTTAAATTTAAAGGTATGGAGATTGAACGCTTGATTCTTGGTCATAGAGGTTTCTCTGACTCCGTGATTAATACTATGTTACAGGCTCGTAAATCTGTATCTCGAGAGATATATTATAGAGTCTGGAAGACTTATATTTCTTGGTGTCTTTCTCATCATTTTTCTTGGCATTCTTTTAGAATACCGAGAATTTTACAGTTTCTTCAGGATGGTTTAGATAAGGGTTTGTCCGCGAGTTCTTTGAAAGGACAAATCTCCGCTCTTTCTGTTCTTTTTCACAGAAAGATTGCTATTCTTCCTGATATTCATTGTTTTGTACAAGCTTTGGTTCGTATAAAACCTGTCATTAAGTCAATTTCTCCTCCATGGAGTTTGAATTTGGTTTTGGGAGCTCTTCAAGCTCCTCCGTTTGAACCTATGCATTCATTGGACATTAAATTACTTTCTTGGAAAGTTTTGTTCCTTTTGGCCATCTCTTCTGCTAGAAGAGTTTCTGAATTATCTGCTCTTTCATGTGAGTCTCCTTTTCTGATTTTTCATCAGGATAAGGCGGTGTTGCGAACTTCTTTTGAATTTTTACCTAAAGTTGTGAATTCCAACAACATTAGTAGAGAAATTGTGGTTCCTTCATTATGTCCTAATCCTAAGAATTCTAAGGAGAAATCATTGCATTCTTTGGATGTTGTTAGAGTTTTGAAATATTATGTTGAAGCTACGAAATCTTTCCGTAAGACTTCTAGTCTATTTGTTATCTTTTCCGGTTCTAGGAAAGGCCAGAAAGCTTCTGCCATTTCTTTGGCATCTTGGTTGAAATCTTTAATTCATCTTGCCTATGTTGAGTCGGGTAAAATTCCGCCTCAAAGAATTACAGCTCATTCTACTAGGTCAGTTTCTACTTCCTGGGCGTTTAGGAATGAAGCTTCGGTTGACCAGATCTGCAAAGCAGCAACTTGGTCCTCTTTGCATACTTTTACTAAATTCTACCATTTTGATGTATTTTCTTCTTCTGAAGCAGTTTTTGGTAGAAAAGTTCTTCAGGCAGCGGTTTCAGTTTGAATCTTCTGCTTATGTTTTTTGTTAAACTTTATTTTGGGTGTGGATTATTTTCAGCAGGAATTGGCTGTCTTTATTTTATCCCTCCCTCTCTAGTGACTCTTGTGTGGAAAGATCCACATCTTGGGTAGTCATTATCCCATACGTCACTAGCTCATGGACTCTTGTTAATTACATGAAAGAAAACATAATTTATGTAAGAACTTACCTGATAAATTCATTTCTTTCATATTAACAAGAGTCCATGAGGCCCACCCTTTTTTGTGGTGGTTATGATTTTTTTGTATAAAGCACAATTATTCCAATTCCTTATTTTATATGCTTCGCACTTTTTTTCTTATCACCCCACTTCTTGGCTATTCGTTAAACTGATTTGTGGGTGTGGTGAGGGGTGTATTTATAGGCATTTTAAGGTTTGGGAAACTTTGCCCCTCCTGGTAGGAATGTATATCCCATACGTCACTAGCTCATGGACTCTTGTTAATATGAAAGAAATGAATTTATCAGGTAAGTTCTTACATAAATTATGTTTTTTTTCTTTCATGATTCAGATAGAGCATGCAATTTTAAGCAACTTTCTAATTTACTCCTATTATCACATTTTTTCACTCTCTCTCTCTCTAGGAGTAAATTAGGAAGTTGCTTAAAATTGCATGCTCTATCTGTATCATGAAAGAAAAAAATCTGGGTTAAGTATCCCTTTAAGCTACTTTCTTGGAAAGTGTAATTTATATTAGCCATTTCATCTGCTAGAAGAGTTTCTGAATTATCTGCTCTTTCTTCTGATCCTCCTTATCTGATTTTTTTTTTATCAGGATAAGGCAGTTTTAAGAACTTTTTTTTATTTATTACCAAATGCTATTTTCTTCTGATTACTTCAGCAGAGAAATTGTTGTTCCTTCTTTATGTCCTAATCCCAAATCTGCTTCAGAAACATCTATGCATTATTTCGATTTTGTTTGGGCATTGAAGTATTACATTGATGCTACTAAAGCCTTTAGACAAACTTCTAATTTCTTCATTCACTTTTCTGGCTTTAAGGAGGGTCAGAAGGCTTCTGCGGTTTCTTTGGCTTCTTTGTTAAAACTTTTAATTAACAAATCTTATTCAGAGGCAGGTCAGCCTCCACCACAATGGATTAATGCTCATTCTGCCAGGTCAGTTGCCACTTCATGCGCTTTAAAGAATAAGGCCTCAGTTGATCAAATTTGTAAAGCAGCTACTTGGTCTTCTTTGCATACATTTATAAAATTCTACCATTTTGATGTTTTCGCTTCCTCTGAGGCAACTTTTGGTAAAAAAACTGAATCAAAAAATCTTTTGGTGTTGTGGACTTATTCTCTCAGTAAGCAAAATGTTTTTTTTTTAGTTTGTTTTTTTTAAATCCCTCTCTTTTTGTTATTACTCGTGGACTCAACAGCTGTAGTATTAGTTTGCAGGAGTAATGGATCGTGGACTCTCACCACCTGTATAACAGACAACATAATTTATACACCAATAGCACAGCTGCCCTTTTTAAAGTAAAATCCCAGCTACTTAAGTGTAAAATACAGAAAACAAAGAAAAAGGGAGCGCTATAACAAGCAGCTATATATCAGATCCGAATTACTGTAGATTGACTGACTATAAAATTGCTAAACAATCCAAAGCATCTATTAAAATTAAAACAATTTTAATATGTCATCATACTAAAAGAAATATACATATTTATATATATATATATAAATATAACAGCAGATTTTTACCCATCCCCAGACTATGTTTTTAACCCTTTTGTGACTGTCTATTGGGATATTGTTTGGGACATTATTCATGAACTTGGATCGTTCTAGAATTTTTTGCGACACTTACCCTTTTTTTACCCAGTTTTTATTTTTATTTATACCACTTGTGGTTTATACTTAACCCAGTTGACCAACTGTGCTTGCTTTTACTACGTATCATCAAATGCATGTGCTTTATACTCAGTCCTGCTACATAACTATGCCTTAAGAATATCTACTTTGGCTGCATTGAATTAATATTGGTAGCTGTGAGCGATTATTGCCATACCAAGCTAACTTTTGCATGTGCTTAACAATTGTCTATGTCATCACATTACGCTTTGAAAATCATCTGCTTTGGCAAGTGTATTATGCTTGGAAGTAACATCGGATGAATGTATTAACCGTATGCAACAAAAGTTTTACTATTGCTACAACTAACGGATTTGCATGCACATATTTGCTATTATCATTATAGCTGGCTACAAAGGACTCTGTGCTTTAATATTCTACATTTGTAATTATGATGCTTTTTATGGGCTAAGTCTTTAGTGCTGTAATTTGGTACCTTAGCTATTATTGTTATTTATGGGCTAAATTATTTTTGATCTGCCGTTTATGTAACTCTGCTGCTAGAATTGTGTATCTATATTTCTGTTTATATCCTGTAGAGATTTCTACTCTAGGTTATATAGTTAGTTAGCAGTACATATACCGTTATATAGGTTCATAATTCTGGTTATCACATATCCCCGGGGTTTTTAGGATTACTTGGATTTTTGCTGTATGCTATGTACATGTGATATAATTTGTATTCAATCATAGAGAAAGTTATGAATTAATAAATTGCTCTCTCTGACTTGAATCAGCAGGTGTTTGTGATCATTTACAGACTTACCTCAATTTATTTATTTGGCTTGTATATTAGTAGTGCTGGATTAACTCATCTTTTTATTTTCTTAATTTGGACATATTTATCTTTATGAGTTCCGTGCACTGGTTCACCTGCAAATATTTTGTAAGTCAGGTGTTCCATTACTTAATTGCTTATATATCCTTTGGAGCGGGTTCTATTTGTTCATATATATATATATATATATATATATATATATATATATATATATATATATACCATATTGTTCCGAGTATAGGCTGCATTTCCCCCCTAATCTAAGTCTTTAAATCAGGGGAGTGGCCTATTTTCGGGATGTTACTGTCAAAGGTCCGGGTTGGGGTTTGGTGGAAGTGCTGATGTTGCAGGGAGGGGTCCAGGCACACACTGGGCTTCCTGGACATTTTGTGTGGCTAAGAATGAGCACAGAGTTTTCTAACTTTTGCCCCCAAAGTACCGGTAATTTCAAATATGCTGCCAGATGCCGTAGCTGATCACGTGTTCCCGAATGAGACTTGCCCTGGTCAGACACAGGGAGGACCGTACTGGTTAATTGCCAGGATCAGGGAACTACAGTAAGAGAAGTTTGATCCGAGGAGGGGACTTGACAGCTTTGCTATTGATTGCCAGCTCTGCTGTACACACTGGCAGAATGTTTGGGATACTACTTTTGTGTGAAATGCTTATCTTGCACAACAACTTGGAAAAATTATCCGTATATCCCCCAGCAACACGGCACATCGATGTGCTCAGAATGGTAGTGGGAGGGGCTTAAGATTAAAGCAGGAGCTGCTGTGAAAGGAGGTTGATTTAGGATTGATTAGGAGGGGGTTGTGTGAGGAAGAAAGGGGTTAAGAGGGTGAGAAGGACCAAGGGGAGGCTTATGTAAGGTAGGAGTTGTTAATAGTGTGAGTAGTGGGCACTGTGTGAAGGAAGGCGGCTGAGTGGGTTGTGAGGGGGGAGGGTAAGGAGATTTAGGGTATCTGTCAAGGAGGCATGCTAAGAGATTAAGGAGGGTTCTGTGTTTGGGGGAGATGGGGGGTTGAGAGGGGGGAGGATGAGAGGGGCTGTGTGTGAGAATACGATTAGAGCTGTGTAAAGGAGAAGGAAGCTTAGAGTGTAAGGAGAGACTGTTTTGGAGGGAGAGGGCTGTGTTAGGGAGAGGTAGGCTAAGAGATTAAGGAGGGGTCTGTGTCTATTTTTTTTAAGTTAAAAATGTTATTTCTTTAAAATGGCACCAAACTTTAAGGGTGCGGCTTATAATCAGTAGCGCCCTATACTTGGAACAATACGGTATATATATTTCTTTCATGTAATTAGCAAGAGTCCATGAGCTAGTGACGTATGGGATATACATTCCTACCAGGAGGGGCAAAGTTTCCCAAACCTCAAAATGCCTATAAATACACCCCTCACCACACCCACAAATCAGTTTTACAAACTTTGCCTCCCGTGGAGGTGGTGAAGTAAGTTTGTGCTAGATTCTTCATTGATATGTGCTTCGCAGCAGGCTAGAGCCCAGTTTTCCTCTCAGTGTGCAGTGAATGTCAGAGGGATGTGAAGAGAGTATTGCCTATTTGAATTCAATGATCTCCTTCTACGGGGTCTATTTCATAGGTTCTCTGTTATCGGTCGTAGAGATTCATCTCTTACCTCCCTTTTCAGATCGACGATATACTCATATATACCATTACCTCTACTGATTCTCGTTTCAGTACTGGTTTGGCTTTCTACTAAATGTAGATGAGTGTCCTGGGGTAAGTAAGTTATTTTTTGTGACACTCTAAGCTATGGTTGGGCACTTTTATATAAAAGTTCTAAATATATGTGTTTAAACATTTATTTGCCTTGATTCAGGATGTTCGATATTCCTTATTTCAGACAGTCAGTTTCATTATTTGGGATAATGCATATGAATAATCAATTTTTCTTACCTTTAAAAATTTTACTTTTTTTCCTGTGGGCTGTTAGGCTCGCGGGGGCTGAAAATGCTTCATTTTATTGCGTCATTCTTGGCGCTGACTTTTTTGGCACAAAAATTTTCTTTGTCGTTTCCGGCGTCATACTTGTCGCCGGAAGTTGCGTCATTTTTTGACGTTTTTGCGCCAAAAATGTCGGCGTCACCAGATGTGGCGTCATTTTTGGCGCCAAAAGCATTTAGGCGCCAAATAATGTGGGCGTCTTTTTTGGCGCTAAAAAATATGAGCGTCATTATTGTCTCCACATTATTTAAGTCTCATTGTTTATTTGCTTCTGGTTGCTAGAAGCTTGTTCATTGGCATTTTTTCCCATTCCTGAAACTGTCTTTTAAGGAATTTGATCAATTTTGCTTTATATGTTGTTTTTTCTATTACATATTGCAAGATGTCTCAGATTGACCCTGAATCAGAAGCTACTTCTGGAAAATCGCTGCCTGATGCTGGATCTACCAAAGTTAAGTGTATTTGTGGTATCTGTTCCTCCGGCTGTTGTTTGTGATGAATGTCATGACAAACTTTCTAATGCAGATAATATTTCCTTTAGTAATGTTCCATTACCTGTTGCTGTTCCATCAACATCTAATACTCAGGGTATTCCTGTTAACATAAGAGATTTTGTTTCTAAATCTATTCGGAAGGCTATGTCTGTTATTCCTCCTTCCAGTAAACGTAAAAAGTCTTTTAAAACTTCTCATTTTCCAGATGAATTTTTAAATGAACATCATTATTCTGATTCTGTTTCTGATAATGATTTTTCTGGTTCAGAGGATTCTGTTTCAGAGATTAAAACTGATAAATCTTCATATTTATTTAAAATGGAATGTATTCGTTCTTTACTTAAAGAAGTCTTAATTGCTTTAGAAATAGAGGAATCTGGTCCTCTTGATACTAAATCTTAACGTTTAAATACGTTTTTTTAAACCTCCTGTAGTTATTCCGGAAGTTTTTCCCGTCCCTGATGCTATTTCTGAAGTGATTTCCAGGGAATGGAATAATCTGGGTAATTCTTTTACTCCTTCTAAAATGTTTAAGAAGTTGTATCCTGTGCCATCTGACAGATTAGAGTTTTGGGACAAAATCCCTAACGTTGATGGGGCTATCTCTACTCTTGCTAAACGTACTACTATTCCTACGGCAGATAGTACTTCCTTTAAGGATCCTTTAGATAGGAAAATTGAATCCTTTCTAAGAAAAGCTTACTTATGTTCAGGTAATCTTCTTAGGCCTGCTATATCTTTGGCAGATGTTGCTGCAGCTTCAACTTTCTGGTTGGAGGCTTTAGCACAACAAGTAACAGATCATAATACTCATAGCATTGTTAATCTTCTTCAACATGCTAATAACTTTATTTGTGATGCCATCTTTGATATCATTAGGGTTGATGTCAGGTATATGTCTTTAGCTATTTTAGCTAGAAGAGCTTTATGGCTTAAAACTTGGAATGCTGATATGTCTTCTAAGTCAACTTTGCTTTCCCTTTCTTTCCAAGGAAATAAATTGTTTGGTTCACAGTTGGATTCTATTATTTCAACTGTTACTGGGGGGAAAGGAACTTTTTTGCCACAGGATAAAAAATCTAAAGGTAAATATAGGGCTGCTAATCGTTTTCGTTCCTTTCGTCACAATAAGGAACAAAAACCTGATCCTTCCCCTACAGGAACGGTATCAGTTTGGAAACCATCTCCAGTCTGGAATAAATCCAAGCCTTTTAGAAAGCCAAAGCCAGCTCCCAAGTCCACATGAAGGTGCGGCCCTCATTCCAGCTCAGCTGGTAGGGGGCAGATTATGATTTTTCAAAGAAATTTGGATCAATTCGATTCACAATCTTTGGATTCAGAAAATTGTTTCACAGGGGTACAGAATAGGCTTCAAGATAAGGCCTCCTGCAAGAAGATTTTTTCTTTCTCGTGTTCCAATAAATCCAGTGAAGGCTCAAGCGTTTCTGAAATGTGTTTCAGATCTAGAGTTGGCTGGAGTAATTGTACCAGTTCCAGTTCTGGAACAGGGTCTGGGGTTTTACTCAAATCTATTCATTGTACCAAAGAAGGAGGATTCCTTCAGACCAGTTCTGGATTTAAAAATATTGAATCGTTATGTAAGAATACCAACATTCAAAATGGTAACTATAAGGACTATTCTGCCTTTTGTTCAGCAAGGGCATTATATGTCCACAATAGATTTACAAGATGCATATCTGCATATTCCGATCACTATCAGTTTCTGAGATTCTCTTTTCTAGACAAGCATTACCAGTTTGTGGCTCTGCCGTTTGGCCTAGCAACAGCTCCAAGGATTTTTACAAAGGTTCTCGGTGCCCTACTATCTGTAATCAGAGAACAGGGTATTGTGGTATTTCCTTATTTGGACGATTTCTTGGTACTTGCTCAGTCTTCACATTTAGCAGAATCTCATACGAATCGACTTGTATCGTTTCTTCGAGAACATGGTTGGAGGATCAATTTACCAAAGAGTTTGTTGATTCCTCAGACAAGAGTAACCTTTTTAGGTTTCCAGATAGATTCAGTGTCCATGACTCTGTCGTTAACGGACAAGAGACGTCTGAAATTGGTTTCAGCTTGTCGAAACCTTCAGTCTCAATCATTCCCTTCGGTAGCCTTATGCATGGAAATTCTAGGTCTTATGACTGCTGCATCGGACGCGATCCCCTTTTGCACTTTGACAGTGCAGGGGGTTTGGGAATCTCAGGAGGCGAGATTACCAATCAACATTTTGGAACTCCGTGCGATTTTCAGAGCTCTTCAGTCGCGGCCTCTTCTAAAGAGAGAGTCATTCATTTGTTTTCAGACGGACAATGTCACAACCGTGGCATATGTCAATCATCAAGGAGGGACTCACAGTCCTCTGGCTATGAAAGAAGTATCTCGAATACTTGTATGGGCGGAATCCAGCTCCTGTCTAATTTCTGCGGTTCACATCCCAGGTATAGACAATTGGGAAGCAGATTATCTCAGTCGCCAAACATTACATCCGGGCGAATGGTCTCTTCACCCAGAGGTATTTCTTCAGATTGTTCAAATCTGAGAACTTCCAGAAATAGATCTGATGGCTTCTCATCTAAACAAGAAGCTTCCTAGGTATCTGTCCAGATCCAGGGATCCTCAGGCGGAAGCAGTGGATGCATTGTCACTTCCTTGGAAGTATCATCCTGCCTATATCTTTCCGCCTCTAGTTCTTCTTCCAAGAGTGATTTCCAAGATTCTAAAGGAGCGTTCGTTTGTTCTGCTGGTGGCTCCAGCATGGCCTCACAGGTTTTGGTATGCGGATCTTGTTCGGATGGCTACTTGCCAACCGTGGACTCTTCCGTTAAGACCAGACCTTCTATCGCAAGGTCCTTTTTTCCATCAGGATCTCAAATCATTAAATTTGAAGGTATGGAGATTGAACGCTTGATTCTCAGTCATAGAGGTTTCTCTGACTCCGTAATTAATACTATGTTACAGGCTCGTAAATCTGTGTCTAGGAAGATATATTATCGAGTCTGGAAGACTTACATTTCTTGGTGTTCTTCTCATCATTTTTCTTGGCATTCTTTTAGAATTCCTAGAATTTTACAGTTTCTTCAGGATGGTTTGTATAAAGGTTTGTCTGCAAGTTCCTTGAAAGGACAAATCTCTGCTCTTTCTGTTCTTTTTCACAGAAAGATTGCTAATCTTCCTGATATTCATTGTTTTGTACAGGCTTTGGTTCGTATAAAACCTGTCATTAAGTCAATTTCTCCTCCTTGGAGTTTGAATTTGGTTCTGGGGGCTCTTCAAGCTCCTCCGTTTGAACCTATGCATTCGCTGGATATTAAATTACTTTCTTGGAAAGTTTTGTTTCTTTTGGCCATCTCTTCTGCTAGAAGAGTTTCTGCATTATCTGCTCTTTCTTGTGAGTCTCCTTTTCTGATTTTTCATCAGGATAAGGCGGTTTTGCGAACTTCATTTAAATTTTTACCTAAGATTGTGAATTCTAACAACATTAGTAGAGAAATTGTGGTTCCTTCATTGTGTCCTAATCCTAAGAACTCTAAGGAAAGATTGTTGCATTCTTTGGATGTAGTTAGAGCTTTGAAATATTATGTTGAAGCTACTAAAGATTTCAGAAAGACTTCTAGTCTATTTGTTATCTTTTCTGGTTCTAGGAAAGGTCAGAAGGCCTCTGCCATTTCTTTGGCGTCTTGGTTAAAGTCTTTGATTCATCATGCTTATGTTGAGTCGGGTAGAACTCCGCCTCAAAGGATTACAGCTCATTCGACTACGTCAGTTTCTACTTCCTGGGCATTTAGTAATGAAGCTTCGGTTGATCAGATTTGCAAAGCAGCAACTTGGTCTTCTTTGCATACTTTTACTAAATTCTACCATTTTGATGTGTTTTCTTCTTCTGAAGCAGTCTTTGGTAGAAAAGTTCTTCAGGCAGCTGTTTCAGTTTTATTCTTCTGCTTATAATTTCAGTTTTTTTCATTTTAAGATTTAAACTTTGTTTGGGGTGTGGATTATTTTTCAGCGGAATTGGCTGTCTTTATTTTATCCCTCCCTCTCTAGTGACTCTTGCGTGGAAGATCCACATCTTGGGTATTCATTATCCCATACGTCACTAGCTCATGGACTCTTGCTAATTACATGAAAGAAAACATAATTTATGTAAGAACTTACCTGATAAATTCATTTCTTTCATATTAGCAAGAGTCCATGAGGCCCACCCTTTTTGTGGTGGTTATGATTTTTTTGTATAAAGCACAATTATTCCAATTCCTTATTTTTTATGCTTTCGCACTTTTTTCTTATCACCCCACTTCTTGGCTATTCGTTAAACTAATTTTTTGGGTGTGGTGAGGGGTGTATTTATAGGCATTTTGATGTTTGGGAAACTTTGCCCCTCCTGGTAGGAATGTATATCCCATACGTCACTAGCTCATGGACTCTTGCTAATATGAAAGAAATTAATTTATCAGGTAAGTTCTTACATAAATTATGTTTTTTTTTGGTCAAATATATATCTATATATATTTATATATAGGTATGGATATTATGACAGAGATAAGGGGATTGTGTACACAAATTATGCAATTTTATGTACAAAAATGCAAAAAGATTTGCAAGAAAGAAGGAAAGACTGCCTGTCTCTAAAAGTATATAAAGTCCCCAGAGTAGGGCAGGATATATAAAAAAATATCGTTGAAACGAATTGTCTCTCAAAAAAAGAAAATTTACACTAAATAACTTTATTAAAGGCAAATCATTAGGTATTGCCCAGAGTAAAGTGGCGGGTATGCAGATAACTTGTCACTTTAAATATTATTCCGGTGTGCTTAGACTGCTTGGAATGCTTTAATGGACATAGTAATACCACTAAGAAACTTTAAATGCCAAAATAGGTTGTATACTTAAATTAAAGGACAGTCTAGGCCAAAATAAACTTACATGATTCAGATAGAGCATGTCATTTCAAACAATTTTCCAATTTACTTTTATCACCAATTTTGCTTTGTTCTCTTGGTATTCTTAGTTGAAAGCTTAAACTAGGAGGTTCATATGCTAATTTCTTAGACCTTGAAGGCCACCTCTTTTCAGAATGGATTTTAACAGTTTTTCACCACTAGAGGGTGTTAGTTCACGTATTTCATATAGATAACACTGTGCTCGTGCACGTGAAGTTATCTGGGAGCAGGCACTGATTGGCTAGACTGCTAGTCTGTCAAAAGAACTGAAATAATGGGGCAGTTTGCAGAGGCTTAGACACAAGATAATCACAGAGGTTAAAAGTATATTATTATAACTGTGTTGGTTATGCAAAACTGGGGAATGGGTAATAAAGGGATTATCTATCTTTTAAAACAACAAAAATTCTGGTGTAGACTGTCCCTTTAAAGCTGAGCTCACATTGAACAACGATAAGCTAATAAAGCCTCTTCTATAGCGGAGACTGTTTACATTATACTGACTAAATAACTTCTTTCCACATCTTTTTGTTATTTAACAGCGTACTGAGTAAGCAAATTAAAAAACATAAAGAGGTACTATGACCTTGTGAGAGTGCCCCTGATACGCGTTTCACATAACACTTCTTCGGAGGGGTCCACGCCGGCCCAACTGGGCGGTTAATTTCACACAATTGTGCCCGCCTCCATACAATGATAGGCGCCATCTAGATGTGTTCTAGGTCTATGATTCATTATTGCAAATAACAGGTAACCAATGACAATGGCCTGCTGACATCATGCACTATGGACCAATGAGGAGAGGCCACATGTTGGTATTTTGTCAAAATATACAGAACCTGTATCTATGGAATTAAAACATAGCATATTTGAATGTCTCGGCAACAATGCTGAATCTCACATCCAATATGATGGACCCATAAGATTGAAAGATTAAAACAATTATGTCGATGTTTAGGGAAGCTTATAAATTAAACTGATACGGTTACTAGATATGATGATAGAATGTAACGTACCTGGATTAAATTTTAGGATGATATCAAATAAACAGTTCTTGTGTTAATATATTAGGAAAACTTGTTAAATAAAAATGCATTTTTCATTAACATCTAATTGCTTAGAAATAGTGCCTAACATTAAGTGAAAATAAGAGTGTGCTTATCTGCCACACTGAATTGTGATTTGAAGTGAAAGTGTATGCTAGAACAAAAAGAAAAAAGGGGATGTGAGTAAATATGAAAGCACAAATATAATTAAAAAAAGAATATAATAAACCACTAAAAGCAGTTAAGCTCCCAATGGGAGCAAGTCAACTCGTTTATTGAGAACAAAAAAAATAGTGAAGGTGTATTATAGAGGTGATAGTGTAAGTAAAAGTGTCAAAACATAAAATATTAAAGGGGCCTGTGGTGCCTAGTAAATGTCAAAGTGGATTCAAGTTACCTAATAAGATCTAACGGTTAGTAATAATTTGTTCACAGGTACACACTGTAATTATTATATTAATTTAATCCGAAAGGATGTATTGTATTCAATAAATAAATCCAGTATCCTTCTGCTCTCAGTAATACGTTCTCAAGATTGCCTCCTCTTATTCCTAATGAGCTTTTCTGTATTACAGAAAATTTGAGTTGATTATATTGACCCTGATGTTTAATTAGAAAATGTTTGGCAACACCTGTGTTTCTCTGGTTGTCATACCTACATAGGCTTTCTCACATTCGCAGTATAGTACATAAATAACACCAGAAGACCTACACGTGAAGTGATGTTGTAATTTATGTGTTTTGCCATGTTTATCTTTGATTTCATCTCCTTTTTTTTCACTAGGGGGCAGATTGAACAGGTACCACAATGGTACATTCCAGGATCTGTGTCACTTTTTTTAGGGACATGTACATAGTGACTCTGTACTAATTGATCTTTGAAGTTTCTCTGCCTCTTATATCCAATTTTAACTCTGTCCCCTATCAAGTCTTTGAGATCAGGGTCACTCCCAAGATTGTGCCAATTACTATTCAATATCTCTACCACTTGGTACATTTGGGGATTGTAAATTGTTATTAATCTCAGTGTGTTTGTAGAAATATCTTTCTTTTTTAGATGAAGAAGTTTCTGTCTCTCTATTCTGAGGGCTCTAAATTTTGGCATTTTTCACAGATCTCTTGCTGTAGCCTCTTTGTAATAGTCTAGTTGTCAACAATTGGCTTTCATCCTCAAATATAGAGATATTTGAGCAATTTCTCCTAAGTCGTAGGAATTCTCCATACGGTATTATTTTTAAGTTGCTCTCAGGATGTGCACTTGTTGTGTGTAGCAGTGTATTAGTAGATGTTTATTTTCTTAAAACTTTGGATTTAATAGTACCATCAGCATTTTTGGTTATTGTTAAATCAAGGAAATTATTCTTCTAATTTAGCTTGGTATGTTAGTTTAATATTGAGGTCTTTTCTATTAAGTTTGGATAAGAATTTATCCAGAAGTTCTCATGTGCCCTCCCATAGGAAGAGCACATCATCAATGTACCTTAACCATAAAGGTACAAAGTCGGTAAATTCTTCCATACCTTCTGAAAATAATTTTTTTTGTTCCCAAAAACCTAGAAATAATTTGCATACATGGGAGCACAGGAGGTGCCCATTGCAGTCCCCTGTGTCTGCAGAAAAAAAACAATCTTTGAATGTCAATATATTATGGGTTAATACATATTACAAAAGTGAAATAATAAACTCATTATGTTCTTTATTTTCATGTTCATTTGTGGAAAGAAAATATCTTATTGCTTGTATGCCATCTATATGCCTAATGCTGGTGTACAAAGATTCTACATCAGCAGTGATCAGCCAAGTATCTTGGCTGAGATGTAGATTTTTGTAGGATTTGTAATACCTCCACCGTATCCCACACATAGAGGCCTAGTTATCAAGCCGTCAACCTCAAATACGCTGGAATTCCGCAGCGTATTTGTGGCGAGGCTGATTCGCCTAAGTTATCAAGCCCTACAGACCGGCAAAAGTAGAATTTAGTGACGTAAGCTTCGATTTGCCGGACTCAGTCCGACACAGATCGATTCTTACGTCACTACAGATGTTCCGCACACAAGTTCGGCACAATCTGACTACTTTTGCTAGTTATCAAAAAACTAGCAGGTACGCTTGGCACTTTTCCGGCCCAGCGTACCTGCTAGGGCGGCGGATCCCTTAGGAATCAATGGGAGTCTGACCATAGCGAAAGTTCATGTTCGCTGCTGCCCGACATCCCATTGATTCCTATGGGAAGTGTGTACACCTAACACCCTAACATGTACCCCGAGTCTAAACACCCCTAATCTGCCCCCCCTACACCGCCGCAACTAAATAAAGTTATTACCCCCTAAACCGCCGCTCCAGGAGCCCACCGCCACTCTAATAAACTGATTAACCCCTAAACCGCCGCTCCCAGACCCCGCCGCCACTATAATAAATATGTTAACCCCTAAACCGCCACTCCCGGAGCCCACCGCCACCTATATTAAACGTATTAACCCCTAATCTGTCCCCCCTACACTGTCGCCACCTATAATAAATTTATTAACCCCTATCCTGCCCCCCCTATACCACCGCAACCTATAATAAATTTATTAACCCCTATCCTGCCCCCCCTATACCGCCGCAACCTATAATAAATTTATTAACCCCTATCCTGCCCCCCCAAACCGCCACAACTATAATAAAATTATTAACCCCTAAACCTAAGTCTAACCCTAACACCCCCCTAACTTAAATATTAATTAAATACATCTAAATATTATAACTCTTATTAACTAGATTAATCCTATTTAAAACTAAATACTTACCTTTAAAATAAACCCTAATATAGCTACAATATAAATAATAATTATATTGTAGCTATTTTAGGATTTATTTTTATTTTACAGGCAAATTTCAATTTATTTTAAATAGGTACAATAGCTATTAAATAGTTATTAACTATTTAATAGCTACCTAGTTAAAATAAAGAGAAATTTACCTGTAAAATAAATCCTAACCTAAGTTACAATTACACCTAACACTACTCTATCATTAAATAAAGTATTCCTATTTAAAACTAAATACTTACCTGTAAAATAAACCCTAAGATAGCTACAATGTAATTAATAATTACATTGTAGCTATCTTAGGATTTATATTTATTTTACAGGTAACTGTATTTATTTTAGCTAGTTAGAATAGTTATTAAATAGTTATTAAATATTTAATAACTACCTAGCTAAAAGAAATACAAAATTACCTGTAAAATAAATCCTAAGCTAAGTTACAATTAAACCTAACACTACACTATCATTAAATTAATAAAATAAATTACCTACAAATAACTACAATTAAATACAATTAAATAAACTAACTAAAGTACAAAAAATAAAAAAAATAAGTTACAAACATTTTAAAAATATTACAACAATTTTAAGCTACTTACACCTAATCTAAGCCCCCGAATAAAATAACAAAGCCCCCCAAAATAAAAAAATGCCCTACCCTATTCTACATTAAAAAGTTACCAGCTCTATTACCTTACCAGCCCATAAAAGGGCCTTTTGCGGGGCATGCCCCAAAGAATTCAGCTCTTTTGCCTGTAAAAAAAAATTACAACCCCCCCAACATTAAAACCCACCACCCACATACCCCTACTCTAACCCAAACCCCCCTTAAATAAACCTAACACTACCCCCCTGAAGATCATCCTACCTTAAGCCGTCTTCAGCCAGCCGACCACCGATGGAACAGAAGAGGACATCCGCAGTCTTCATCCAAGGGGCGCTGAAGAAGTCTTCCATCCGATTGAAGTCATCATCCAAGGGGCGCTGAAGAAGTCTTCCATCCGACTGAAGTCATCATCCAAGGGGCGCTGAAGAAGTCTTCCATCCGATTGAAGTCATCATCCAGGCGGCGTCTTCAATCTTCATCCATCCGGAGCAGAGCCATCTTCAGACGAGCCGACATGGAGCCATCCTCTTCCACCGACGACTGAACGACGAATGACGGTTCCTTTAAGTGACGTCATCCAAGATGGCGTCCCTCAAATTCCGATTGGCTGATAGGATTCTATCAGCCAATCGGAATTAAGGTAGGAAAAATCTGATTGGCTGATTAAATCAGCCAATCAAATTGAAGTTCAATCGGATTGGCTGATCCAATCAGATTGAGCTCGCATTCTATTGGCTGTTCCGATCAGCCAATAGAATGCGAGCTCAATCTGATTGGCTGATTGAACTTCAATCTGATTGGCTGATTTAATCAGCCAATCAGATTTTTCCTACCTTAATTCCGATTGGCTGATAGAATCCTATCAGCCAATCGGAATTCGAGGGACGCCATCTTGGATGACATCACTTAAAGGAACCGTCATTCGTCGTTCAGTCGTCGGTGGAAGAAGATAGCTCCGCGTCGGCTCGTCTGAAGATGGCTCCGCTCCGCTCCCAATGGATGACTACAATCGGATGGAAGACTTCTTCAGCGCCCCTTGGATGATGACTTCAGTCGGATGGAAGACTTCTTCAGCGCCCCTTGGATGAAGACTTCGGCCTCTGCGGATGTCCTCTTCTGTTCCATCGGTGGTCGGCTGGCTGAAGACGGCTAAAGGTAGGATGATCTTCAGGGGGGGTAGTGTTAGGTTTATTTAAGGGGGGTTTCGGTTAGATTAGGGGTATGTGGGTGGTGGGTTTTAATGTTGAGGGGGGTTGTATTTTTTTTTTTACAGGCAAAAGAGCTGAATTATTTGGGGCATGCCCAGCAAAAGGCCCTTTTAAGGGCTGGTAAGGTAATAGAGCTGGTAACTTTTTAATGTAGAATAGGGTAGGGCATTTTTTTTATTTTGGGGGGCTTTGTTATTTTATTCGGGGGCTTAGATTAGGTGTAAGTAGCTTAAAATTGTTGTAATATTTTTTAAATGTTTGTAACTTATTTTTTATTTTATTTTTTGTAACTTAGTTTTTTTATTATTTGTACTTTAGTTAGTTTATTTAATTGTAGTTATTTGTAGGTAATTTATTTTATTAATTTAATGATAGTGTAGTGTTAGGTTTAATTGTAACTTAGCTTAGAATTTATTTTACAGGTAATTTTGTATTTCTTTTAGCTAGGTAGTTATTAAATAGTTAATAACTATTTAATAACTATTCTAACTAGCTAAAATAAATACAAAGTTACCTGTAAAATAAATATAAATCCTAAAATAGCTATAATGTAATTATTTAGTTTTAAATAGGAATAATTTATTTAATGATAGTGTAGTGTTAGGTGTAATTGTAACTTAGGTAAGGATTTATTTTACAGGTACATTTCTCTTTATTTTAACTAGGTTAACTAGGTAGCTATTAAATAGTTAATAACTATTTAATAGCTATTGTACCTATTTAAAATAAATTGAAATTTGCCTGTAAAATAAAAATAAATCCTAAAATAGCTACAATATAATTATTATTTATATTGTAGCTATCTTAGGGTTTATTTTAAAGGTAAGTATTTAGTTTTAAATAGGATTAATTTAGTTAATAAGAGTTATAATATTTAGATGTATTTAATTAATATTTAAGTTAGGGGGTGTTAAGGTTAGGGTTAGACTTAGGTTTAGGGGTTAATAATTTTATTATAGTTGCAGCAGTGTAGGGGGGCAGGATAGGGGTTAATAAATTTATTATAGGTGGCGATGGTGTAGGGGGGGCAGATTAGGGGTTAATACGTTTAATATAGGTGGCGGTGGGGTCCGGGATCGGAGGTTTAGGGGGTTAAACATTTTATTTAGTTGCAGCGGGGTACAGGATCGGCAGGGTAAGGGTTAATAAATTTATTATAGGTGGCGGCGGTATAGGGGGGGCAGGATAGGGGTTAATAGGTATTATGTAGGTGGCGGTGGGGTCCGGGAGTGGCGGTTTAGGGGTTAATACATTTACAAGAGTTGCGGCGGGGTCTAGGAGCGGCGGTTTAGGGGTTAATAACTTTATTTAGTTGCGGGGGGCTCCAGGGGCGCCGGTATAGGGGGTAGAACAGTATAGTTAGTGTGGGTGCTTAGTGACGGCTTGTCAAAAAAGCTGTAAAAAAGCCGAAGAGCAGCGAGATCGGATGAGTGATAACTATCACAGTCCGCTGCTCATCGCCCCGTACTTGGTGCGCGGCTTTTTGACAGCTTTTTTGATAACTTTGGCGAGATTTTTCAGGTCCCCGGCGGCTATGGTAGGCAAGCTTAGGCGGGCGTATTGGGCCCGCGAAGGCAGGTAAGTAGACACGTTGATAACTAGGCCTCATAGAATGGCATGGTGGTCAAATATTCCCTAAGTCTTTGATCAATATATTTGCTAGCTGCTTCAGTTAAGTTGTTATTACCAGACACTATTGGTCTTCCTGGGGGTCTGGTAAGATTTTTATGCACTTTTGGCAGAAAATATATTGTAGCTAGGGATGGATCTTCTGCATAAGAAAGTTTTTTCCAGTTGTTGTGATGATTGTTCCACGTTCTTATAATTAGTTTATTGTATTGATCTATATAATTGTAATGCTCATGGGATACTCCTCTATCAGATCGAACTCGGCCAGTAGTCTTGTTATCCCGGCATCGAGCCGGAATGATAGGGAATATCCCAGAGCAGAGAAAGTTAGTAAGATGAGTAAGGCAGCACTCACCAGAGGCAGGACAAACAACTAGAATGGTCAGGCAGGTAGGGCTTGGCAACAGCAAAGCAGTCCAAGGTCACACCACTAGAATGGTCTGGCAGCAAGGATTTGACAACAATAGAGCAGTCCAAGGGCACACCACTAGAATGGTCAGGTGAGCAGGGTTCGGCAACAAATAGGCAATCCAGAACAACAGGGGTTAATAAGCAGAGTAGTCAGACAGGTAGGGTTCAGCAGCAGTATATCAATCCAGCAAATTAGGGGTTAAACAGGCAGAGTAGGCAGACAGGTAGGGTTCAGCAGCAGTATATCAGTGCAGCAATGTAGGGATTAAACAGGCAGAGTAGTCAGACAGGCAGAGTTTAGCAGCAGTATATCAATCCAGCAATTCAGGGGTATAACAGGCAGAGTAGTCAGACAGGCAGGGTTCAAACACATTAAGGCAATAAGTAGTAACGATCTATGACACCCAGGAGCACACAAAGTACCACCTATTCTTGGGCAGTGATAGATCATTATTGAGGGACTTACATAGGCACAGGATTTGCGCCACAGGAATCCAGACCAGCAGCTGAGAGGAGTGTGCGTTGATGATGTCAGCGCAACACGCATCCGGACCCGACACAGCCCCTGGCAACGAGCAGGAAAGGAGACTCTGTGCCCCTAGTAATGGCTAGAGCGGTGCGGCATGACAATAATCAGATTGTGGATGAAACAAAAGTTTTTTATACCAGTCTTGATTTGTTAACTGTCTCATAGCTTCTGCTACATAATCATGTTTACACCACAGGACTATGTTGCCACCTTATCCGAGGGCTTAATGACTACATCTGTCCAGGTTTTTATCTCTTTTAGAGCACATTTTTCAGAATAAGAGAGATTATTATTGACATTATAAATAGGCAGTTGTTCAAGCTAATATAAGCAAGGATTTATAAGTCCCAGAATTTTGATTAACCAAGCTAGTATACTCTCCCTCATCCTTTTCCTTTAAACAAATTATGCAATGCTGTTGGTGGTATTGAAAATATATTATGTAATTGTATATTTTGGGCTGGTAATCCACACCACAGTTTGGACGTGACAGAGAATTGCAGGTGAGGAATCCAGTTCAGGTTTTTCTCCAAACTAAGATTTTCCTAACCTGCAGCTAATTAAGGTAAATTAACTCCTGAGGCTGCTAGTACAAAGCTATATGAGAAAGACAGAGGATATGCTGCTAGAGGTTTTAGGCCCGTGAAATTTGAAATCTGTTTGTAATTTTTCAGTTGTGTGGAAAAGCCTCACAAATTTAGTCAGAGATACTTTATTTTGTTTAGTAAGTGCCATTGTGCAAGGATTTATTTTGTTATTTTGTTTGTTAAAACTGTATTCCTGCAAAATGTCTATGAAAAAACAGGCCAAGGCTTTTACATCTAGTCCAGTGTGTTTGGAGTGTTTCTTTTCTATAAAGACTGTATGCCAAAGCTGTTCCCAGGACAAAATACCCACATTTGGTGGATTATCGGGGAGTGCAGCAGGTCTGGGAGTGCAGCAGGACCGCAACAATGTTCAGGACTGGACTGGCAAATCAGACTGGCCCTGGAAATTTGTATAGACCGGCCCAGCCTAGCCCCCCTTTGAGTCAACCCGCCCGCTTCAGCTTAGCCCCGCCCCCTCCGGCACAACCCCCCCTTCGGGTCACCCCCCCCTCCAGCTCAGACTCGCCCCCCTCCGGTCCATGGGGCATTTTAGTACGCCCTCTACCCACTGCTCAATTATTAGTCTCCATAAAAATATATTTGCAACAAGACGGATTTTGTAAATAAAATACAAGAAATTAAATCCACCAATTGATTGCTGTCATGCCAATGGGCATCTATTTGCCAAGTAGTTCTACACAAAGACTTTTTTTCCAAGTGCCTGAGAGGTTAATGTCAGTCAGAAACAGAGCAGGCATTTAAATAGTTAATAAACAGGTAAAAAGCGTGCTTATATTTGATAAAAGCCCAGAGAGGTACGCATATATGCTCTATTGCTAACGCAGGATGTTCAATCTATCTTGCTGAGACAGCAGATTTATGGTTAATGGCAGTGGTATATTATCAAAATGTAATTGACAGATTCGGTATATAAATGGTTAATGTTGGCAAATCTTTATTGTACATAGTATGTGGATGGTTATCTTATGGAACAGTGACACGTGAACTCAAATTACCCTGAGTAAACAAAGAAAAATATTACCAGAAAAGCAAAACCAGAAAGGGTAAAGACAGCTGAATCTAACTAAATCTGGCGAATGAATGAGTGGAGGCAGGGCGCTGATTTTTACAAAATACGTTCAGTCACAAGGTTAATTCGCACCCGGCAAATTCAACAATCTCCCAGCCGCCGCAAAGTCTTTAGCCTACCTTTTCCAAAGCTGCCTCCCACATCTCATAATGCTCCCCAGCTAATGCGGCCAGCTGCCGGTAGCCCACACTTCAGATAGCGGCCATGGCCCATGCAAGATTCAGATGTGGCAGCGTCTGCTCCCTATGTGCTAGCCTGTAACTACAGTGCAGTGCCGTCCCATGCTCGGCTCCCTCCTGACCTGCTAGCTTGTGAGTCATGACTGTGTGGTCACACACTCCCCACCCCCCATTTTCCCTCCCCATAGTACTATTGGCTAGCCTGGCCTGCCCTGATGCAAACAAGATCATGCATCTATTTGAGCTGGTTGGCCACTGGCCACGCATCTTATGCCAGTTGAGAGCACGGCCACTCCGTTCCCTCACCTGCTCTCAAACACTGCTGAACGAGCTGCCCTCTGTCTGTGTATTTATTCTGCTGCAGCTCAAAAAGCAGGTCGTTGGCCACTGCGCTACCTCACACTGTGCTGCGCTCACTGCTTGCAAGTTGCTCTCCACACACTATGTGCAGCTGCCGGCCCACCAGCTGCCGGCCCACCAGGATTTATCTCGGCGGACCAATTCGACCCTGACGATGTTCCAGAGTATTTGGCGTGAGTTATTACCTGCAGACAATGGTGGCTACAGATGGTGTGGAGGCTTACCTGATGGCATTTAAGTGAGCTGCTGATAGGGAAGGCTGGCCTGTGGCTGAGTGGGCGAGTTTACTAGCACCGTTCCTGAGTTGAGAACCGCAGAAAGCTTACTATGATTTGGATCCAGAGCAAGCCAAGGTCTATAACAAGTTAAAAGCAGAAATCTTGGCATGCCTGGGAGTGACAAATGCAGTTTGTGCCCAGAGGTTTCATGCCTGGAATTACAGCAAAGATAAGACAGTCAGGCTTCTCCCCCTCCCCCTTTTTTTTCTCTTTCCTGCTCTCCCCCCTTTATTTTCCTCCTCATTGCTGGACACTTTATCCTTTCTTAAAGCTTAATGGTTAAAATCTTTTCACGGATTGTAGGAGGAATCCATTCCCCAGTAAAACGTAAGGCTATAATAAACCATTTAAGTAAAAAAAAAGTAGATATTATTGGTCTTCAGGAAATGCACTTTTCAGAGAGTGAACACCTTAAAATTAGAGCAAAGTGGATCGGAGAAGTTAGTGCATCCTATCACAAGACAGCAAGAGGAATAGGTATTTTATTAAACAAAAAATTAAATTATGAAATAAAACAAAAAATCATAGACAATGAGGTAAGATTCCTATTTATTCGCATATTCATAGATGGTAACAATTATATTATAGGCAATATCTTGGGCCCAAATAAAACAGATTGGAAACTCTGGAGGAAAATTAATAGGATCTTGGACAAATTCCCAGATGAGAAATTAATAATTATAGGAGATTACAATGTTAAGCCTAACTTATTGCTAGACAGGAAAAAATTAACTCATATAAATAACATTAACAAAACTCAGAAATCTCAGTTAGCCTATGAAAACAAAATCTTTTCAACTTTTTCTTCTAATTACAAGTTAGACGATGTATGGAGGCTTCTGAACCCTAGCAATCTGGAATTCATTTGCAATTCAAAATCTCATAAAACTTTGGCCAGATTGGATATGTTCTTGCTGATAGCAAGGATCATAGAAACCAAGATATTGGAATTTACCCTATCAGATCATACACCAATCCTTTTAACATTAAACAAACCATATAAAGCTATTACCTTACCAAATCTGTATAATTTGGGGAATTTCTAAAGCAGAAATGGATTGAATATTGCATTAATAATATAGATCACAAAGACAACATAGCAAATTTTTGGGAGGCTGCCAATGCAACATTAAAAGCCAAGATAACATCTTATTCCAATAACTTAAGGAAGGAAGACAATACTGAGAGTATTAAGCTGGCACTTAACCTTTCTGCAGCATATAAATTATTTAGGAACATCCTTCAAAAGTAAACAGAAATAATTATTTTAAGACCAAAAATGAATAGGATCTAATTATGCTTATCCTGGCTGGTAAATCAAAAGATAAAAGTCAAGCTCGATTTGGAAATAAGGTGAGGAAATACTTAGGGAAGTTATAAATGCACCCATTTCTGTTTCAGAAAGGGAAAACGCCAGGACCTGATGGAATTCCATTGGAATTTTATTTGCTTTTGAAAGAAGAAATTATTCAGGATTTGAAAAAACTTTATGATCTTTATTACCTGGAAAATAAGAAAATTACAATGCAATTTAAGTTAGCAAATATAATTCTGATCCCTAAAGAAGATAAGGATCCTACGCAGTTGTCCTCTTACAGACCCATCTTGTTTCTAAATCTTGATTACAAGATACTGATGAAAATCTTAGCAGAGAGGTTAAAACTAATGTTGACAAAACGTATACATCTGGATCAAGTGAGTTTTGTAATAAGGAGAACTTCAGAATTAAATATCAAAAAGATTCTACATGTAATATATATAGTGAGGGAACCCAAAGGAGAGACCTGTCTGCTCTGCCGGAGGCCTTCCTGTTATCTTTGAATGCAGAGAAGGCCTTCGGCAGAGTAGAGTGGAACTTTATGCATGAGGCACTATTGAAATTTGGCCTAGGGGGGAACTTTTTAAATTTGATAGCTAATGTATGTTCGGATGCCAGTGCAACATTATTGGTCAATAATTTCATTTCACCCGCTTTCTAATTAGAAAGAGGTACCAGGCAGGGGGGGCCCTCTGTCACCTTTCCTTTTTGACTTGGTTCTGGAACCACTTGCCATTAGATTTAGGGACCTCTTATATGGCTTTAAAATAAGTAAGGAGACCTTCCAGATCTCAATCTTTGTAGATGATATATCGATGTGCATTACCACCCCGGACAACCAAGTCACTAAAATTATAAAACAACTAGAAGAATATGGGACAGTTTCAGGATATAAAATGAATTTCTCTGTCTAAAATATGTTTGAAAAAAATAAACTTAGATCAGCATTAAAATATCTGGGTATTCATTTTACAGCAAATCCAATTAATTGGTACAATAAAAATTTCACTCCTATCCTACAGGAAAACACAGATAAGTTAAACAATTGGGTAAATCTGCCCCTCTCACTTGCAGGAAGAGTGGCATCTTTTAAAATGTTAATCCTTCCAAAATTACTCTATACCCTTTGTTAATAATGTTACAAGATATTGATAAGTTTTTAAAAACTTTAATATTCTTTCTTTAGCGCGGCAGAAAGCCGAGGATTAAATTAGATAAGCTCTATCTCCCCCTTTCCAAAGGGGGTTAGCTTTACGCAATATAAAGATATATAATCTTGCAACATTTTTAAGGACTCCTCTAGATTGGATAACCCAATCAGATAATTTCACTAAGTGTAGTCTAGATGAAACAACCTGTGCCCCCTTTCTCTTACTTTTATTCTACATGCTCCAAATAGAGAACTAGGTTATAACTAGGTTATAAAATCCATTCTCATCCTTTGTTAAAGATATTCTCATAGCTTGGAGAAGAATGATGAAATTGATGGGATCCAGGCACACTGTAACAAAATTGTTGCCCTTGTTAGGAAACCCTCGATTTCCTTTAGGCCATCAGAGTAAGGTAATCCAACTCTGGAAAGGTAAAAAGATCTTATTTCTGAATCATTTGGTGGATCCTTTAACTAAACAACTATAACTTTAAAGAATTTCAGAAAAGAACTAATGTCCCCAACAAAGACGTTTTTTATTTTTTGCAGGCAAAACACTATTTAACTCAGATGCTGAGAACTTCACCAAATCTCTGTCAGTATCACCCCTTGTTAGATTGTCCTAAGGTTAAAAAGGGTCTATTGTTGCTTATATACAATTTATTACAATCTATTACTGATGAGAAAACAGTTAAAGAATACACGAATAGATGGGATAGAATTCTGCCTAACCCTAATGACGACTCACTCATTCCAAAAAGTTTCTCGACAATTAAGGCTCTAAGTAAATAGGCCAAAATGAGAGAATCCAATTTTAGACTTATTCACTTTGATTATCCCTAGGAGAGTTAAAAAATGGAGATCAGAAGTTGAAAACTCTTGTAAGAAATGTTCAGAGCAGGACCCTAACATTTTACACTTACTATATAATTGACCAAAATTAAAATTTTGGGAAAAAACAGAATTCTTGCTCTCATTAATACTAGGGATAAAAATGTATTTAACAATAGAAAATATACTTTTTTTGAATAGAGATTTAAGTTGGGGAACTTCTCATTAATTCAAACATTGAACAATTATCTTAGCTAGAACACTAATGTTTAATAATTGGACTGATAAACAAGTTCCATCGATTGGCGCAATAAAAATATGCTCTCTAAACAAACTATCCGGGAGGCCTATGATACCAAGTTTTATAAATCAAGGGGTATTGAAGAATTTGCTGCAACTTGGAGCAGTTGCATAATGTTTTTGGGGCCATCCATAGAATTTAAAATTACACATTCTTCCAGCAATTGAATTGAAATGCCGTAGATAAGAGAAGGCCTAAGGGGGGAGGGGAGGTGGGGGGTTAAAGTCTTCTTTTCCTTTCCCCTTCCCGCCTTTTTTTTCCCATTCCCCTCTTTTTCCCTGTACACTTATTTTTTATAGGGACCTTGTTAGACACCACTAGATTACCAATACAAAAGATTCATTGCAATTCACATTTAAAAGTGATCCATTTGAGTCTATATACGCAAAATAATGGAAAACCTTATTTAATTGATTGCACATTGAGATTATAATAAAATTTGTGTTCACAATCTCTCAAATTTGTATACATTTGTTTTTGTATTTTAATGAATGTTTCTAAATTAAAAAAATAATAAACAAAAAGACAGTCAGGTTTCAGATGTTTGACTTGATACAATCTGCCAGAAAGTAGCTGAAACCTGAGACCAATTCATCTGGGGTTGTTGTACAGCTGCTCATGATGGATTGATTTCTGAGTAGCTTACCAGTGACCCCCAAATAATTGACCAGCTGGTAGAACTTGTGGAGAGGCACGTTGCAGCAGGGGCCTGTTGCATTACTCCATCCAAGAGAGACCCTGGAGACTGAAGTCCCAGAGACCTACTAAATCTGTTAAGACTGTTCCAGGAAGGAGCGGGTCAGGCAATGAGCAGAGGGATCCTAGAGATTTTTTTGGACAGACTCAAAAGTGACTATGTCTGGTATAAAATATTTTAAATGCAAAGAGACTGGGCATGTAACTAAGAACTGTCCTAATGACTTTGAAGCAATGTAATGTAATTTGGGTAATAACCGAGATTTGTATTCATTATATTCTTGTTCTGTTTGTGCTGCTAACAAAAATGACTGTTTAAATGGCCACCTTGGTGTACTGTTTCTGTAAAAGGGAAAGAGATACAGGCCCTACTAGATTCAAGGAGTATAGTTACCCTCTTAGACCAAGCATTGTTTCCTAACGTACAAGCAGATATTGCACACAAGCTAGAGATTGCCTGTATTCATGGAGACATACATAGTTACCCTATAGCAGAGATAGTTATTGAAAGCCAGTGTGACTCTGTAAAGTGGTGAGTTGTTTTGGTACAGAAATTGGCACACAATATGATAATTGGTAGGAATTTTTTGGGGGGCTATGGGCCATTGCTGGGAAATCTGCTGCTAAGCCAGCAGAACAGCTAATTAATGAATTTCCATTTTCTGATATTTTGATTGATGAACCAGATAATAATGATGTGATTGTTAATAACCAGTTAAGACCCATGAAAACACTAGCTAGTAATAATCCAGAACTAACTAAGGAAGGGCCAACAAGCAGTGCAGAACAAAATATAAGACTAATTGATTTAGAATCGAACCCAGGTAATTTTAAACATGCACAGTGGTCTCATCCAACTTTGGCAGTGGCCAGAGATAATATTTGGTTAAGAAATGGTTTGCAGGTTAATCCAGACAAGCTCCTTACTTATCGTAATTTTGAGGTGGATAATGATTTACTGTATCGTGTTGAAAAGAAAGGAGCATAGCTTGTTAAGCAAATGTTGGTTCCGTAATCTTATCGGGACACGGTGTTAAAACTTGCCCATAGCCATATTCTTTAGGGCCACTTATTGGTGGACAGGACAAAAGAGATAATCCTCAGAAGATTTTACTTGCCTGGTTTTATATCAGCAATAACTGTTCTTTGTGCCCTGAATGTCGGCTTACTGCTTACTATAGTCCCTTAGTACCCTTACCTGTTATAAATGTTCCATTTGCATGTATTGCAATGGATTTTGAGGGGCCACTCTCTGCTAGGAGGCATCAGTATATTATGGTAGTACTAGACTATGCTACCCATCGCTTTGGCGACTATACTGCAAGACTAAATAGAGAAAGATCTGCCAATCTCCTGATTGAGGGAGAGGAAAAAATCATTCATAACACTAACCCTATTGTATTGGGTACTTGTAAAGCACAGCTAATCACCCGTAAGGGTCTCAAGGCACTGCTCATTTTATCGACCTTGGAAGGATGAAAGGCAGAGTGAACCTCACCGGGATCAAACCTGCAACCCTTGGGTTGCTACAGAGCTCAGCTACCATGCCTTAGCATGCAGAGCTATCTGTCCGGACTACCTAAAGATCTTTTTAGTAAATTGGAAGATTTACTATCAAGTGATACAAAGGAGTGGCAGGATCTTTTATTACTAGACAACTATATATTACATGATGTTGTACCTAAGGGTTTAAGGTTTTATAAACAACATATTTTTAAATTAGATGAAATTGAGTTTATAACAGATTGGGAAAAAGCATTCCATACTTGCTCAATTACCCTGATTAACATTCTTATTAAATATAGGGAGTTTAGATTGAAGAATATTGAGGAAGAAATTAACAATGTAGTAGACAAAGTAAAAATTTACAAAGACGATGAAAATTTGAAAAATCTTTATGTTAATATTCAAAGCAGGACAGCAAAGTATGAGAGGGAATTGAAATCTAAAAAGCAGAAGAAATTAGTTATAGATATTACAGATTTCAAATACATTCATATAACAAGAAAGCTGTACCTGAGGAAGTAGAGATCTTTTCTGATCAAAATAAATTGACAACTGAGAAAACGCAGTCTAGCCTTAAAAAAATGAAAAAACAGAACTACAATCATAATAAAGGGTTAAATGGCCAACAGAAACAACAGAGACCTTATATTGGTAATCAAAATAGATATTTTGGGAATAGATATAATCATAATAATTCCAATAATTTTCATGGTAAAGTTGATCATGGTAAATACTTTATAAATAACAATGATGATAATAACTTCACTGGAAATAGAATGCAAAAATAGGTCCAGTTAAGAATCAGGGAAACTATCAACACACTAGAAATAGGTTTGAAGTATTACAATCAATGGATACCCCAGATAGACCTAGGGAACCAGTATGGAATAGATTGGGGGCTAAACCTAAACCACAACAGATTACAACTAATTGCCATGATTTTTTAGAGAGGAGTTATATCAGTCCAGATGTGAGGTTAAAGGACCATATATAAACAGAGGGTTTTTTGGGAAACCAGAAGAAGACCCTCAAAAAGAGCTCTCGAAATAGACGAGGAACAAGAGGGGGTCATAGAGTACAGTCAATCAAACAGAAAGAGACTGAATTAGCATGTTTAAAGAAAGAAATAATTAATCTCTCTGACATAGAACTAAGTAAGGATGACATTAGACTTTTAGGAAAAGGGTTGAATTTTGCACCAAAATCGAAACCTAACAAATTTGAGGTCTATATGGCTATACAGAAATATATACGCAGAAGGTAACCCTGAAAAGATATTTTCTGAAAGATAAAATAGGTTGGGAAATACCAAGTAAAACCTATATAGAAGGAAGAGACTTAGAAACTTTAAAAATACTCAAAGATTTAGAACAGAGTTCTGAGTTTAATCACTATTCTCAAAATATGGATTTAGTAAGAGAAGTTGATGAGGATAATTTAGACCTCTCAGATTTATCAGAATATGAGGAAGCCAGGCCTATTTTTCATATGGGATTGAAATGGAAATCACTTTTTTATCCATTTAATATGCAAGGAGATCAATTACCAGTTTTCAATAAATTTGTTTGTGAAGAGCTCAATACAGAACTGTCCAAATGTAAAATCAATAAGTTTAATGATAATTTAAACTGGAGGGAGAGAAAAGCCCTAGATATGTGCCTACCTTTTATCACCTACCTAAGGTGCATAAAAATCTTGAAAACCCCCACGGGAGACCAATAATTTTGGGAATTGGTTCCCTCTGTCATAGCCTTTCAAAATGATACATCTGAAGTGATTAATTTGTTTGAGGGGCATCACTAGGAGGATGATTTTTGGTGGGCCACGTTTGATGTTTCATCTTTATATACTAATATAAAACATGATAAAGGTATCAAGACAATAGAACAGGCATTTATGTATTACGACATCTACAATTTATTCTGGATTCAATTATGTTTATTCTCTCCCATAATTATTTTGAATTTGAAGATCATTTTTATTTACAGTTGGAGGGACTGCAATGGGGACAACATTTGCACCCTCATATGCAAATCTTTTTACGGATAATTTTGAGAGTAAACATATTTGGAATAACAACCCTTTCCAGAATAATATCATAAAATATTATAGATATATTGATGATGTCATAATTATATGGAAAGGATCTGCAAGATCACTATCACAGTTTTCTGATTATATAAACATAAACGAGTGTGACTTACAATTTAGTGGCAATAGCTCCCAGGAGAGCATTGAATTTCTAGATATACGTTTAATGAAAGACCCCATAGAAAATAGGATCATAGTGGGTAATTTTAGAAAAACGGTAGACAAAAATAGTTTTGTAGATGCTAAAATTGCCCACCTAAAGAGCTGGAAGTCTAATATTCCCGCAAGTCAATATATTAGAGTTAGGCGGAACTGCTCTACATAAAGCTAAATTAAAGGCTATCAATTTAGACAGACAGAAACTTTTGAAAAATGAGAGAGGTAGAAATAGTGATGATGGAAGTAATAATCAGGTACGTTTCATAACTTCATATAATGAAGGAGCCAGGGGTATTAAAAAAGTAATAAACAAACATTGGGGCATTCTGAAATCAAACCCTATACTGGGGAATGTATTGGGGGATAGACCATTAATTACCTTTAAAAGAAATAAGAATTTGAAAAATCATTTAGTACCAAGTAAATTAAAACGGGGGTGAGGAAGGAAACTTGTAATAAAAGAGAGATGAAAACTCTAAGTAACTGGTTATCCCCCCCTATGGGTACCTATAAGTGTAACAAGAGTAAATGCAATATGTGTTCCCATGTGAAAAGGGGAAACCTTTTTAAAAACTCTGAGGGCACCGAACAGTTTGAAATAAAACATAGATATAATTGTGAATCTACATATACAGTTTATCTTTTGCAATGTAAATGGGACCTTATTTATTTTGGGCGCACAAAGAGAAAAACAAGAACTAGATTTAATGAACATCTATATAATATCAAGAAAGAGTTTAAGAAACACAGTGTGCCTAATCATTTTCAGTTAGTTCATGGAAGTGACCCCAGGGGCTTAGAGATTCAAGTAATTGATTAGATACCACCTGATAAGAAAAATAGGTTAAAGACTTTTGAGACAAAAAGAGACAGAATGGATTTTTAAATTAAAGAGTCTGACTCCATCTGGTCTTAATGTAGATTTGGATGTACAAGATTTTTTGTAGCCTCACGTTTTAGTCTTCTTTAGCCCTATTTCTGTAAATGTCCTTATTTGTAAACATCTTATTTTAGATTGTTGAGTTTAATTTTGGGTATATAATTGTTTTTATTATGAATGTATTTAATATTAATTAAGCTTACTATTTAGTATATGATTTGTATTACTCTAATGACTAATTTATGTATTTTTATTGTTATAGGATCCAATATTCCTATCAGAGATTAGATAGCTTTTTGAGTGCTATGTGTAGATCTTATTATTTATTTAATGCATTGGAATTTTTGTATTATGTATTTTTACCAAATATATTTTATTAATTTCTTTTATATGTTCATGTACTGTATATGTATGTATTATTGCTAAGTTTGTAACACATTTTAAGATCTATATTGTAAGTATTAAAATTATAAGCTGTTGTAAGTTATGTTTAGCAGTTTTTGTTAGGTATATTTATTGTTCACTGTAAACCATTTATTGCGATTTTTTAAAAGGATTTTTTAAAATATAATTTCTAAATGTATTTATTAGTTTTATCTGTTAGATTCAGATGTATAGTTTTTAATGTTATGCACATGTATGAACTTAGATTAAGATCTATTTCTTGAAATCGTTGGAGACTGTGTGTATCTTTTCTCTCTCTCCTATTGGTCACATCATTGCTCCAATTAGGCTAGAGTTAGTGTTAGAAATAGAGACACAGTGTATCATTGGTATATTGCTCTGGAAGAAGCCCGGGCGTACTCCTAGGGAAATGCATTGAGCTTGCTGTCCCATATGAGCTTCCGTAGGAGATCGCAGCTGAGGGGGAGGAAGACGTTCTTATCAGCAGTGGATCATCTAGAAATGGGAGTGGGACTTTCGTGATTTTAATTTATATGTGAAAGACTTTAAAGAAAAAGGTAGGGTGATATCCAGAATTTGCGTAGAAAGGTGTCATTTTGGTTGATGAATTCACTGAATTGTTGTAAGCATATTCGGCCATGTGTAGGAAATGTGTCCAATCTTCTTGGTGATAAGAGCAATAGCATCTAAGGTACTGTTCCAACCATTGATTAAGTCTTTCTGCTTGACCATTAGTTTGTGGGTGAAATGAGGTAGAAAAGCGATGATTTATTTGTGTGTTCTTGCATAAATTCGTCCAAAATCATGAGGTAAACTGAGTACCTCTGTCCGTGGTGAGTATAGGAGGTATACCATGTAAGCAAACGATTTGTTTCAAGAAGATAGTTGCAGTTTCAGCTGAAGTGGGAAGTTTGTGGTAAGCAATGAAGTGAGCCATCTTTGTGAATATGTCAATTACTACAAGAATGGTATTATGATTTTTAGAGTTTGGTAGTTCTACTATGAAATCCATGGCAACATGTTGCCAAGGTTTGTTTGGGATAGGTAAGGGCATTAGTAATCCATATGCTGGCCTTTTTTCAGATTTTGATGTTGTACAGATAACACATGATTGTATATTGTCTTGAATTTTTTTCTTCATCTTAGGCCACCAAAACTCTCTTGAGAGTTGTTCATGGGTTTGGTGAATTCCTGGATGTCCAGACATTGGAGAATCATGATAATCTTTTAAAAGTTTTGTTCTTGATTCAGGTGGTATATATAATCTTTTCCTGAAATAATAAAGTCCATATTCATATTTTACTACAGAAGAATGTGGTAAGTTCTGATCATTATTCAAGTTGATCTTTAATTCTTTGATAAATTGGCATGAAAGTCCAATAAACCTTTCAGCAGGAATGATGGACGTTATGTCTGGTGGTACTTTAGGATTCAAATCTTTCCTGGAAAGGGCATCAGCTTTTCCATTTTTTGAAGCTGGTCGATTAATGATATTGAAATTGAATCTTGAGAAATACAAACTCCAACGCACTTGACGGGAAGAAAGGGTTTTGTTGGTTTGTATAAACTGGAGATTCCTATGATCAGTATAAATGATTATAGGTAATTCAGTACCCTCCAGTAAATGTCTCCAGTGTTCAAGAGATTTTCTTATAGCTAAGAGCTCTTTATCCCCAATTGCATAGTTCATCTCAGCTGTATTTATCATAGTTGAATAATATGCAACAGGATGTAGAGGTTCTGTCAGGGATCTCCTTTGTGATAACATTGCTCCTATGGCATAGTCTGAAGAATCAACTTCTAAAATGTACTGGAGTTTGGGGTCTGGGAATTTTAGTATGGGTGCAGTAGTTAAACAGGTTTTTAACTGCTCAAATGCCTGGGTTGCTTCTGGGGTCCAATGATAAGGAGTAGTAGTGCTAGTTAATCTGGTAAGTGGTTTGACTATTTTAGAAAAACCCTTGATAAATTTTCGGTAGTAATTAGAAAAGCCTAAGAATCGTTGTAATTCCTTTGTATTGTTCGGGGTAGTCCATTCTTTTATAATGTCTACTTTATCGTCTTGCATTTTAATGCCAGAGGGAGATATGGTATAACCAAGAAAATAAATTTCCTTTGTGTGGAAAACACATTTCTCTGGTTTTGCATACAAGCTATGGGTACGAAGCCTGGATAACACCCAGCGAACATGTTTGATGTGGTCTTGCATGTTGGAATAAATAAGAATGTCATCGAGATATATAACCATACAGACATCAAGTAGATCACGAAAAACATCATTGATGAAGTATTGGAAAGTGGCAGGTGCGTTGCACAATCCAAAGAACATAACCAGATATTCATAAAGTCCGTATCTGGTCCTGAAGGCGGTTAACCACTTATCTCCCTCTCTTATGCTTATTAAATTATAGGCTCCCCTTAAATCAAGTTTGGTGAAGATGGTGGCATGATGTAGTCGTTCTATGATCTCTGGAATCAAAGGCAAGGGATATCTATTTTTAATAGTTCTCTTGTTAAGCTCTCGGTAATCTATGATTGGTCTGAGACTGGAGTCCTTATTCTTCACAAAAAACATTCCAGCTCCGGCTGGTGATGAAGATGGTCTAATAAAGCCTTTTCGTAGATTTTCTTCTAAATACTCCTTTAAGTGTTCTAGTTCAGGCTGACTAAGAGGATAAAGGTGCCCGTAAGGGACTGTTGCACCAGGCTGTAAGTCAATTGGGCAATCATATTTGCGATAGGGTGGAAGGCTTTCTGCCTGTTTTTTGCTGAAGACATCTGCAAAGGCTGCATATTCATCTGGAAGAAACTGATCATCTTTTACTGTTTGCAAAAGCATAGGATGTGGGAAACATGTTTTGACACAATATGCAGAATTTAAAGTTACATCAAGAGTTGACCAGTTTATAAGTGGTTGATGTAATTGGAGCCATTGCAAACCTAGAACTATAGGCAATATTGGAGACGGTAATACGTCAAAAGTTAAAAATTCAGTATGTCCAGATATAGTTTTTACAAGCATTGGTATAGTATGATGGGTGATTGGTTCTGTGGTGATGCTTGACCCATTATCAATAACTCTGATGAACAAAGGGTTTTGTTTTTTAACCAAGGGGATTGTGTTTCTCTTTACAAGGGTAAGATCAATGAAGCTACCAAAGGCACCGGAATCATCAATTATAGCATGAGACTTCAGGTGGCTTTGGTCCCACTGTAAATTAAGAGAGAGGGAACAGTAAGATAATTTTTATCATTAATTTGAGAAGTATGTATAGATATGGACTTACTTCTTTTTGCTTTTAGCAGTATTGGACAGTCCTTGACTGCATGAGTGGAACTGGCACAATACATATAGAGGGAATTGTTTATCCTTCTTATCCTTTCATCTTGTGACAAGGGACCTCTGATAACTCCAATCTCCATTGGTACTGATGCTAGTGGTTGTTTTGAAGATTTGTTGGTATGAGGTAAATAACTGCCAGTTTGATTCTTGTTTGGAGCCTCAGATCCATACCGTTCTGATCTCCTCTCACGGAGCCTCCGGTCAATTTGTGTGACTAATTTCATAAGAGATTCCAATGTTTTTGGTAATTCAGTTCTAGCTAATTCGTCCTTAAAGGGACAGTATACACTTATTTTCATATAACTGCATGTAATAGACACTACTATAAAGAATAAGATGCACAGATACCGATATAAAAATCCAGTATAAAACAGTTTAAAAACTTACTTAGAGGCTGTCAGTTTGGCTCTGTTAAAAAGGTAGTTGGAAAGCCCACTGCAAGTGGCAAATAAGACACTCCCCCCTCCCCCTTCTTTTGCATATGAAAAGACCCTTTACACAAACAGGAGCAAGCTGGAGAAGGTAGCTGACGGTATTCACATAAAACTTTGGGGCTTGGTTAGGAGTCTGAAAATGTTATTTAAAAATAAGCAAAACTATAGATTTATTTAAAAAAAAAACTTGATGGGCTATATAAATAGATCATCTACAAAACATTTATGCAAAGAAAAAATGAGTGTATAATGTCCCTTTAATATTTTCTGCTAGACCCAACCTAAATTGGTTTCTTAGGGCGATTGGATTCCACTGAGAGTCAGTGGCACATTGCTTGAATTCTGTTATATATTCTTCCACGTGCCTTTTTCCCTGTTTTAGGTTTCTCGTGGTAGTTTCCGCTGTAAGTTGTGTATTTGTGTCTTGATATAGATTATCCATTGGAGAGAAAAAATCCTCTAGTGAACCTAGTAAGGGGTTTTCGGCCTCATATAAACAATCAGCCCATACCCTTGGTTCTCCTCTTAGAAATTATATGGTAGTTAATACTTTTACCCTCTCTGTTGGATATGTTCTTGGTCTCAAAGTGAACAAAAGATGACAAGCATTTTTAAATTGTCTATAAAATCTCCTGTTCCCAGAGAATGTCTCTGGTAGAGATATTTTGGGTTCAGGAGTACATTCTGCTTGATTAGACTTTAAGACTATGGAATCCTTTATTATATTCCTGAGTGATTGGTTTTCAACCTGTAAATCTCTTAAATCTTGTGCTAATTGGTCATCCTTTTGTGATAAGTTGTAAACAACCTGTTGCAAATCTGCTGTTTCCATTTTTTTGGGCTTAGTATTATGTGAGGTTTTGGTCTACAACTGCAGATTTGTTTAAGAGCGGTATCTCTTTAAATTACAGGTTGTATCACTATTTGCTTAGATAAATACTATAATAAGTAAATAGCATAGTATGGTGATTAGAATATTATTTATATATATTTGAGATCTCAATCATTGAAAGTCTACAATAGCAGATGCATTTAAATAAAGTTCTGTTGAGTTCAAGTATGATTCTCTGATTAACACCATAGGAGAGCAGTATAGAAAATGATCAGCAATTAGTCTGAATATGACATGTGATAATAACTGTTTCTGCGAGTAAGAACAACTATGAGCAGACATAAGTTGAAATGAACTTAAAGTAAGGTAAGTAAAAACAAACAGGTTCGTGCTGGAGTGGGAGGAGCCAAGATCCGATTTCAGATATAAATAAAGTATTACATAAACAGAGCAAGGTATCAAAACAGTCAATATGATTCATGTAAATCCTTGAAATACAGACTTAGCATAAGTAAATTGTAGTAGAGTACCTTAGTATTTGTAGATGAGGAGCTGCAGTGCTTCTGTGAGAGAGGATGTAATATTCAGCTGAGCTGAGCTGACAGGAGCTGCTGTATAGCATTCTGTAGTGCTGGAAAGGCTGCAAAATGTTGTTTAGGCTTCTGCTTTGAGTAAGTAAGTAAATGCATCCATCTGCAAACATACGAGAATCTGCAAAAGAAAACTTGTAGAGACTTTGACAGATTTATTAGGAAATCTGATAGTAAAGATATTTGTAATCCGTTTTAGGAGCGCTCAGGAACAGACAAGTGTTTCAGCAAACACAAATCAATACTAAGCACCTGGTAGTGGGTGTGTACTCTATTTATAGGGAAAGTAAGAGAGTGATGTCTCCAAGGTAAGAGAGAAGATTTAAAGGGGAAGTATTTAAAGAAATGAAAATAAAATGTACTGGAGTTTGGGGTCTGGGAAATTTAGTATGGGTGCAGTAGTTAAACAGGTTTTTAACTGCTCAAATGCCTGGGTTGCTTCTGGGGTCCAATGATAAGGAGTAGTAGTGCTAGTTAATCTGGTAAGTGGTTTGACTATTTTAGAAAAACCCTTGATAAATTTTCGGTAGTAATTAGAAAAGCCTAAGAATCGTTGTAATTCCTTCTTATTGTTCGGGGTAGTCCATTCTTTTATAATGTCTACTTTATCGTCTTGCATTTTAATGCCAGAGGGAGATATGGTATAACCAAGAAAATACATTTCCTTTGTGTGGAAAACACATTTCTCTGGTTTTGCATACAAGCTATGGGTACGAAGCCTGGATAACACCCAGCGAACATGTTTGATGTGGTCTTGCATGTTGGAATAAATAAGAATGTCATCAAGATATATAACCATACAGACATCAAGTAGATCACGAAAAACATCATTGATGAAGTATTGGAAAGTGGCAGGTGCGTTGTACAATCCAAAGAACATAACCAGATATTCATAAAGTCCGTATCTGGTCCTGAAGGCGGTTAACCACTTATCTCCCTCTCTTATGCTTATTAAATTATAGGCTCCCCTTAAATCAAGTTTGGTGAAGATGGTGGCATGATGTAGTCGTTCTATGATCTCTGGAATCAAAGGCAAGGGATATCTATTTTTAATAGTTCTCTTGTTAAGCTCTCGGTAATCTATGATTGGTCTGAGACTGGAGTCCTTATTCTTCACAAAAAACATTCCAGCTCCGGCTGGTGATGAAGATGGTCTAATAAAGCCTTTTCGTAGATTTTCTTCTAAATACTCCTTTAAGTGTTCTAGTTCAGGCTGACTAAGAGGATAAAGGTGCCCGTAAGGGACTGTTGCACCAGGCTGTAAGTCAATTGGGCAATCATATTTGCGATGGGGTGGAAGGCTGTCTGCCTGTTTTTTGCTGAAGACATCTGCAAAGGCTGCATATTCATCTGGAAGAAACTGATCATCTTTTACTGTTTGCAAAAGCATAGGATGTGGGAAACATGTTTTGACACAATATGCAGAATTTAAAGTTACATCAAGAGTTGACCAGTTTATAAGTGGTTGATGTAATTGGAGCCATTGCAACCTATAGGCAATATTGGAGACGGTAATACGTCAAAAGTTAAAAATCCAGTATGTCCAGATATAGTTTTTATAAGTATTGGTATAGTATGATGGGTGATTGCTTCTGTGGTGATGCTTGACCCATCATCAATAACTCTGATGAACAAAGGGTTTTGTTTTTTAACCAAGGGGATTTTGTTTCTTTTTACAAGGGTAAGATCAATGAAGCTACCAAAGGCACCGGAATCATCAATTATAGCCTGAGACTTCAGGTGGCTTTGGTCCCACTGTAAATTAAGAGAGAGGGAACAGTAAGATAATTTTTATCATTAATTTGAGAAGTATGTATAGATATGGACTTACTTCTTTTTGTTTTTAGCAGTATTGGACAGTCCTTGACTGCATGAGTGGAACTGGCACAATACATACAGAGGGAATAGTTTATCCTTCTTATCCTTTCATCTTGTGACAGGGGACCTCTGATAACTCCAATCTCCATTGGTACTGATGCTAGTGGTTGTTTTGAAGATTTGTTGGTATGAGGTAAATAACTGCCAGTTTGATTCTTGTTTGGAGCCTCAGATCCATACCGTTCTGATCTCCTCTCACGGAGCCTCCGGTCAATTTGTGTGACTAATTTCATAAGAGATTCCAATGTTTTTGGTAATTCAGTTCTAGCTAATTTATCCTTAAAGGGACAGTATACACTTTTTTTCATATAACTGCATGTAATAGACACTACTATAAAGAATAAGATGTACAGATACCGATATAAAAATCCAGTATAAAACAGTTTAAAAACTTACTTAGAGGCTGTCAGTTTGGCTCTGTTAAAAAGGTAGTTGGAAAGCCCACTGCAAGTGGCAAATAAGACACTCCCCCCTCCCCCTTCTTTTGCATATGAAAAGACCCTTTACACAAACAGGAGCAAGCTGGAGAAGGTAGCTGACGGTATTCACATAAAACTTTGGGGCTTGGTTAGGAGTCTGAAAATGTTATTTAAAAATAAGCAAAACTATAGATTTATTTTAAAAAAAAAACTTGATGGGCTATATAAATAGATCATCTACAAAACATTTATGCAAAGAAAAAATGAGTGTATAATGTCCCTTTAATATTTTCTGCTAGACCCAACCTAAATTGGTTTCTTAGGGCGATTGGATTCCACTGAGAGTCAGTGGCACATTGCTTGAATTCTGTTATATATTCTTCCACGTGCCTTTTTCCCTGTTTTAGGTTTCTCATGGTAGTTTCCGCTGTAAGTTGTGTATTTGTGTCTTGATATAGATTATCCATTGGAGAGAAAAAATCCTCTAGTGAACCTAGTAAGGGGTTTTCGGCCTCATATAAACAATCAGCCCATACCCTTGGTTCTCCTCTTAGAAATTATATGGTAGTTAATACTTTTACCCTCTCTGTTGGATATGTTCTTGGTCTCAAAGTGAACAAAAGATGACAAGCATTTTTAAATTGTCTATAAAATCTCCTGTTCCCAGAGAATGTCTCTGGTAGAGATATTTTGGGTTCAGGAGTACATTCTGCTTGATTAGACTTTAAGACTATGGAATCCTTTATTATATTCCTGAGTGATTGGTTTTCAACCTGTAAATCTCTTAAATCTTGTTGTAATTGGTCAACCTTTTGTGATAAGTTGTAAACAACCTGTTGCAAATCTGCTGTTTCCATTTTTTTGGGCTTAGTATTATGTGAGGTTTTGGTCTACAACTGCAGATTTGTTTAAGAGCGGTATCTCTTTAAATGACAGGTTGTATCACTATTTGCTTAGATAAATACTATAATAAGTAAATAGCATAGTATGGTGATTAGAATATTATTTATATATATTTGAGATCTCAATCATTGAGAGTCTACAATAGCAGATGCATTTAAATAAAGTTCTGTTGAGTTCAAGTATGATTCTCTGATTAACACCATAGGAGAGCAGTATAGAAAATGATCAGCAAATGGTCAGAATATGACATGTGATAATAACTGTTTCTGCGAGTAAGAACAACTATGAGCAGACATAAGTTGAAATGAACTTAAAGTAAGGTAAGTAAAAACAAACAGGTTTGTGCTGGAGTTGGAGGAGCCAAGATCCGATTTCAGATATAAATAAAGTATTACATAAACAGAGCAAGGTATCAAAACAGTCAATATGATTCATGTAAATCCTTGAAATACAGACTTAGCAGAAGTAGATTGTACTAGAGTACCTTAGTATTTGTAGATGAGGAGCTGCAGTGCTTCTGTGAGAGAGGATGTAATATTCAGCTGAGCTGAGCTGACAGGAGCTGCTGTATAGCATTCTGTAGTGCTGGAAAGGCTGCAAAATGTTGTTTAGGCTTCTGCTTTGAGTAAGTAAGTAAATGCATCCATCTGCAAACGTAGGAGAATCTGCAAAAGAAAACTTGTAGAGACTTTGACAGATTTATTAGGAAATCTGATAGTAAAGATATTTGTAATCCGTTTTAGGAGCGCTCAGGAACAGACAAGTGTTTCAGCAAACACAAATCAATACTAAGCACCTGGTAGTGGGTGTGTACTCTATTAAAAGGGAAAGTAAAAGCGTGATGTCTCCAATGTAAGAGAGAAGATTTAAAGGGGAAGTACTTAAAGAAATGAAAATAAGTGCTGACATTGAGATACACAACTGCTGAAAATGGAACAACGATTCCAGAATGAAGCTATCCAGCTAAACTTCTGAAGAAACAAAGAGAGGAACTTCTGGAGTCCACAAATGATATAAAAGAACAAAAACAGGACAACAGAATGACTTTCGTAACAACATATACAGGTGACAAAAGAGAGCTTGGACAAGCACTTCGAAAGCATTGGGATATTCTAAACACAGATTCAGTACTACCACTACAAGATTGGGCACCGCCATGGATATGTTTCAAGAGATCAAGGTCCCTACGGGATATCCTCGTAAAAACGGACCCTGTCCATTGCTATACTAAGTCTACTTGGTTGGACACAAAGAAAGGGGGGAGAGTCCCAACTAGTCCTTAATAAATTGCCCGCTATGCTTTAAAACCGGAAAACAGACTCCTTTGCAATACCCTCTGGAATATATCAAGATATCTATAAAGTCTCTGTATTCATTTGTATATATCTATGTTCAATTATCACTTGTATACTATCATCCAATTTCCTCTTGATAAAGTCAATGCCTGACTGATAACCCCAGCGTGTTAGCTTATAAACAGTCAGCCTAGGAGTAGACAGAATCCTTCCTGGATAGTTAAGTAAGTATAACAGCCCAACTATTGCTGCAGCAAAGTGTGTAAGCGAACAGCCTCTTTTCTATAATGACACTCACAGCACTTCCCAAATGTACATGATGTAATGGAATGAATAAATAAATAAACAGCTTTCCTCACCAGCTTGGATAGCGTGCTCTCCCAGGCTCCAGCCTGTCCACTATCGCGGATCGAGCGCTCCACAGGCCGGTCTTCTCCTTCAGCTGTAATTCCAATTCCGGTTGTCGTGTAGATATCCAATGGGGGCGATATAGTGACGTATTCAATGTGTCACTCACTCTGTCAATCCAATGGCTGCTCGGCCAGTGGCATATTCGGCGTGTCACTCACTCTGATGATCCAATGGCTGCTCAGCAAAATACTGTGCTCAGTGTATCATTTGCTGACAGACAAAAGTAGGCGTATTAGCAAGATGCAATGACAACACAGGATTCCGTCTCCATATGCAATACTCCGTCTGTTAGAAAAGCTTTAAACTGTATACATTTGTCCCAGATATAAAGTTGTAAACAATAGGGCTCTGTTTTACACGCTCAGCCAGGGTTTAGAGATATTCCAAGAGAGAAAAAAAGTATATATTGTTTATAGATATATCTGAGGAGAATACACTTACTTTCTCCTCACAGAGGGTAATTCCGGCAGGCTTTGCAGACGGTGCTGGCTTGTGGTAGTAGTTGCAAAACAAAAAAGAGAGAACATGCCAAGCACCCAAAAATTAATTAGTATAAAATTGCACTTTATTGGTATTCTATTAAAAATATTACTACAAAAATAAAAAGAGAATGTGGGGCAACCCCCAAAAGAAGCAGACTAACGCGTTTCAGCTAGGAGAGCCGTACTCATAGTCCATAAAACAGCTAGTGACACACTGGTTTAAATATCCAGTGCTCAAATGTCATTGGTTGGTCATTTAATTGTATTTTAAAGGTATATCATCTCTAGTAACTAAAACAAAGTTATCCTATGTCAGGGAATAGCCTCTTACATGCAAGGAGTTGCCATCCCAAACATATGCCCTACTCGGTGGCCAAAGGCCAGTTTGTTCGTATCAAACGAAAATGTATCATGCCCCAAAGCTATAAAATTCATGCAGATGACTTGGAAAAACGTTTACAACAACGTGGTTACAGTAGGAAAGTTATCAAGAGAGCCAGGAATGAAGTAGATCATATGGCACGGGAGAATCTCCTACAGGATAAGCATATTTCACCAAAGGCTAGAGACAACACACTGACTTTTGTGATGGATTATTCAGCCCAATACACACAGATTTGTGGTATAATTCATAATCACTTTCAACTTTTGGTGGCTGATGATGCACTCACGGAAACAGTTGCGAGGGGCTGCAGGTTTGCCTATAGGAGGAATAAAACTATAGGTAACCATGTATCCCCTTCTCAACTGAAAAAAACAAGTTCTGAGATGGGAGCATCCTCTTCTTGGCTTAATTACAAGGGAACATACAAATGTGGATATTCGGTTTGTAAGGCGTGTGAACACGTCCAAGTGGGCACTTCCTTTACTTCTGCAGTTACAGGAGAAACCTTTGACATTTCGTCATGTGTTAACTGCAGATCTACATATTGTATTTATCTCTTGTGGTGTACACTGTGCAACCTGCAATATGTGGGATTGACCACTAGGGACGTCCGCTCTAGAATACGAGAGCATTTGTCCACAATACGGGTAGGCAAGAGTAGTACCACATTGGTCACCCATTTTGTACAGAAACACAACAAAGATTGTCATTCACTTAAATGGATGATAATCGAAAAAGTTCAACATCAAAAGAGAGGAGGGGACCGTTTTGAGGTCTTGTCAAGACAAGAAATGTATTGGATTTTTAGGCTCCAAACCAAGAGACCTAGGGGCCTAAATTCAGAATACGATTTCATTAACTACTGGTCTTGAACCTGTTGAACTGAATTTATATGTCGGTCTGAATCCTTAATTTAGGATGATTAATCTGGTCCTGTGAGACGAGGGCTACATCTTAATCTTACCAGCTCTTGTATGTATCCACCAACCTATCCCAGTGTTTTGTCCTCCAGTCATAGGCTCAATTATAGCAATAGATGATAATCCCATACTTAAAAGAATAGCCAGATGTTAGGTAATACTAATGTAAGCCCTAGAGGTCCTTTTTTAACAAATCAAGCTTAAATATTGTAAACTCCTCTAGTCATAGGCTCAATCGTAATGATTATTAAAGATAACCCCACTACAGTAACAAACTAAATCTCCATAACTAGGAATAGCTAAGTTCTAGGTGCTCCTTTTAATTCAAACAAAATAAATCAAGCCTAACAACTATATTGGTAATTCCTCTAGTCATAGGCTCATTTATAACTATTAAAGATAACCCCAATATAGTAACTATCATATCATCTGGGGTTATTTGGAAGTTGAGTTCTTTACTTTTATATTTGACTAACAACACAAGTGCTAGTTCCAATCTTAGACTCAATCATAGCAGCATACATATCAACTAACGTGTTTCTGATTGGGGTCTGGTTACCTGATATTTTATCGTTTCAGAGGCTCCGATTATTACTATTTTTTCATTTTAAATTTTTAAATTTGGAAAATAGCTCTTGTCATAGGCTCATGAAGACCTCACGTCATTGGGGGAATGCTATGTGATGTTTGATTTATCTATATTTAATGTATAGTATGTTTTTGTGCTATCACACATTTGTCTTTCTAACTAGAGAACTTCATCAAAGTGCTTTCTATTTTTCTATCTATTCATTTATTAACAGCATATAAGAATCGTTTTAAATGTGTAAAGTGCGAATTGACTTAACAAATATTCTTGTGAAAATACTATTGCTGTTAAATGTTTTGAAATAAGAACCAATTTTTACCCCCATTTGGTCATTTAATGTGATTATAAGGGTTAATTTGATGATACTATTTTTATATAATATAAAGCAAAGGATAACTTCGTTTTAATTACTAGAGATGATATACCTTTAAAATACAATTAAATGACCAACCAATTACATTTGAGCACTGGGTATTTAAACCAGTGTGTCACTAGCTGTTTTATGGACTATGAGTACGGCTCTCCTAGCCGAAACGCGTTAGTCTGCTTCTTTTGGGGGTTGCCCCACATTCTCTTTTTCTTTTTATAGTAATATTTTTAACCCCTTAATGACCAACGACGTGCAGGGTACATCCTCCAAAAAAATGTCCTTAACGACCAAGGACATACCCTGCACGTCGTTGTTCTTTGAAAGCAGTGGAAGCGATCCTGATCACTTCCAGCTGCTTTCATGTTATTGCAGTGATGCCTCGATATAGAGGCATCCTGCAATAACTTTTTTAAGCAGTCCGATGCAGAGAGAGCCACTCTGTGGCCGTCTCTGCATCGGCTATGATCGTTGGTGGGTGGGAGCGTGTCCAGGGAGGCGAGTGGGCGGCCATCAGTAGAGGAGGGGGGCGGGATCGCACGTGCGCGCGTGTGCACGTGTGAAACTGCCCAAAAGTTAGAATTGAAGTGGAAGAGGCACAAGGTGGGACTCAGTGGGAGAGAGGGTGGGAATAAAAAATATTAATGATCTGGGAGAGGGTGGGGGGTTGGGTGTTAAGGGGGGTAAGCTACACTACAGAAAATCTTAAAATAAACTTTTGATTTCAAACTGGGTACTGGCAGACAGCTGCCAGTACCCAATATGGTGCACAATAAGGCAGAGGAGGGGGGTAGAGAGCTGTTTGGGGGGGATCAGGGAGGTTGGGGCTAAGGGGGGGGGATCCTACACAGCAGAATTTTTTTTTTTTTTTTTTAAACAGAACAAATTTTTTTTTTTATTTTAGTACTGGCAGACTTTCTGCCAGTAATTAAGATGGCGGGGACAATTGTGGGGTGGGGGAGGGAAGACAGCTGTTTGGGAGGGATCAGGGGGTGTGATGTGTCAGGTGGGAGGCTGATCTCTACACTAAAGCTAAAATTAACCCTGCAAGCTCCTTATGAGCTACCTAATTAACCCCTTCACTGCTAGCCATAATACACGTGTGATGCGCAGCAGCATTTAGCGGCCTTCTAATTACCAAAAAGCAACGCCAAAGTCATATATGTCTGCTATTTCTGAACAAAGGGGATCCTAGAGAAGCATTTACAACCATGTGTGCCATAATTGCACAAGCTGTTAGTAAATAATTTCAGTGAGAAACATAAAATTGTGAAAAATGTAGCGTTTTTTTCAATTTGATCGCATTTGGCGGTGAAATGGTGGCATGAAATATACCAAAATGTGCCTAGATCAATACTTGGGGTTGTCTACTGCACTACACTAAAGCTAAAATTAACCCTACAAGCTCCCTACATGCTCCCTAACTAACCCCTTCACTGCTGGGCATAATACACGTTTGGTGCACAGTGGCATTTAGCGGCCTTCTAATTACCAAAAAGCAACGCCAAAGCCATATATGTCTGCTATTTCTGAACAAAGGGGATCACAGAGAAGCATTTACAACCATTTATGCCATAATTGCACAAGTTGTTTGTAAATAATTTCAGTGAGAAACCTAAAGTTTGTGAAAAAATTTGTGAAAAAGTGAACGATTTTTTTTATTTGATGGCATTTGGCGGTGAAATGGTGGCATGAAATATACCAAAATGGGCCTAGATCAATACTTTGGGATGTCTTCTAAAAAAATATATATACATGTCAGGGGATATTCAGGGATTCCTGAAAGATATCAGTGTCCCAATGTAACTAGCGCTAATTTTGAAAAAAAGTGGTTTGGAAATAGCAAAGTGCTACTTGTATTTATGGCCCTATAACTTGCAAAAAAAACAAAGAACATGTAAACATTGGGTATTTCTAAACTCAGGACAAAATTTAGAAACTATTTAGCATGGGAGTTTTTTGGTGGTTGTAGATGTGTAACAGATTTTGGGGATCAATGTTAGAAAAAGTGTGTTTTTTCCATTTTTTTCCTCATATTTTATCATTTTTTTATAGTAAATGATAAGATATGATGAAAATAATGGTATCTTTAGAAAGTCCATTTAATGGCGAGAAAAACAGTATACAATATGTGTGGGTACAGTAAATGAGTAAGATGAAAATTACAGCTAAATACAAACACCCCAAAAATGTAAAAATAGCCTTGGTCCCAAACGGACAGAAAATGGAAAAGTGCTGTGGTCATTAAGGGGTTAATAGAATACCAATAAAGTGCAATTTTATACTAATTAATTTTTGGGTGCTTGGCATGTTCTCGGGGTCCAGTGCTATGTATTTATGGTGGAGGGTAAGTTTGCTTTTTTACACTTATTAGTCTGAGGACGTACAGTGCATCCGAAAACGTTTACACAGTAAAGTAAGCTTTATATTTAAAAGTCCCATGGAGAGCTCTTTTTTTTTCCTGCTTTCTGTGCATACACGTTTGGTGCACCCAGAGCCTCAGTCCAGGATACAGGAGTGCGGTTTGTACTTTATATATATATATATATATATATATATATATATATATATATATATATATATATATATATATATAAAACACGGAAGGGGACTGCACTCTCAGATTGGACACACATCTCATGACCCAGCAACATGCTCAGCCCTGGGTGCTTACTGGCACTCACAGGAAGCTACGCTGTCCCCAGAGTCACAGGCAGTTAACCCCAGACAGGTCTGGGTGCAAGCCCCATAGGGAAACTTACAAAACAGAAAGTCCAGCACTCACTTACAAACTCTCAGCTAAGATTAAAAGGAAAAATGGAAGGGTTAGTTACCGCTTTTGGCCAAATGGGACAAGCCAAGGTACCTCGTCAAGGTCCCTTCAAAAACCTGGGTCCCTAAAGCAGCCACACAATGCAAGCTCTCAATCTAACAAACTGGGAACAAGTGAAGGGTGCACAGTTAACTAACCCTTCTATTTTTGCTTTTAATCTTAGCTGAGAGCTTGTAAGTGAGTGCTGGACTTTCTCTATGTGTTATTTATATATATATATATATATATATATATATATATATATATATATATGTATATACATATATCCAAGTTATAACACAAGCACTCAGTGGACTTGAAGAAGGGGTGAACACCCCGAAAAGTCACTTGATTATAAACACTTTTTATTTCACCTGTATCAAGTCCAGTGAGTGCTTGTGTTATAACTTGGATATTTGAACTTTCTAGAGCACCCTGGCAAAATTAAAATTTACTGTTTGTGGGAGTGCACTTATTTCAGTGGATTATATATACATATAAATATATATAATATATATTTATTTATATATGTATATATATATATATATATATATATACACACACACACACACACACACATATATATATATATATATATATATATATATATATATATATTGTCATTGGCTCACACATGTATTCATTCAGAAACCTGTAGTGCATTGCTGCTCCTTCAACAAATGATACCAACAGAATGAATCAAATTTTTGAGTGAAATGTTGAGTGAAATGTTGAGTGAAATGTAAAGTTGTTTAAATAACATATTTTTGGTTTCATGTCCGATTATTATAATTTTGACCTCTAATTACATTGTATCTAAGCATCTCGTGACAGCCCTCTGATTCCATGATATTTCATTTAATATTTTTTGACTTGCATATTAGCCAATTAGTGCTGTGTCTGCAACAAGCAACGTGTGTGAGAACAATGCTATCTATAAGGCTTACATGAAAAAGCACTCCCCTCTTGCTAAAAACTAAATATTGAATGTGATAAGAGGTAACCTTGAAGTACTTAGATATTATCAAATGAGCCTACCTAGTTTGATCTTTCAAATAAGAATAAAAAGAGAAGAAAGAAGAATACAGGGTATACAATAATTTTAAATTGGAATGTTGCTTCAAATTACATGCCCTATCTGATTCATGAAGGTTTAACTGTGACTATGCTGTCACTTTAACATTCCCAAACACGAGAGATTAAAACCTTGTAAAAAAAAAAAAAAAATTATATAAAAAAAAAACCAAAATATATTGACAATCATAGAAAGACTTTAAAATGAAAAACAGAGTCAAGTGTGCACTAAAACATTTTTTATTTGAAGATATTTATTTAAAGATCGGTTATGACAAACCTTTGCATTGAACAATTGCAAGATAGCCAAAATGAACTACTTTTCGTCAATAGCAAGACAATAAAATAAAATATCATGTAGTCAATATTTAATTGACAATAATTGCAAAATATCCAAAATATATCATCTTTTGGAACAAAAACAATAGTGTAAAATAATATTGCAGAAATAAAAATACTGTATGTTACACTGTCCTTGCTGACAACATTATTGGCCAAATACCGCCTGAATATAGTCTGCTCGAGCTTGGACTCCCCTTGCATCATTTTCCTCTAACAGAGCTAAATGATTGCCATACTCAGGGACATTCAAGCTCTCCAGATCTATATCAGGGATTTTAATGGCAATGTTGTGCAACATACAGCATATAAGAAAAATAAAAGAGACTTTGGAGGGAGCGTACTGAAGAACCCCGCCGGAGATGTCCAAGCATCGGAAACGGCTCTTCAATACGTCAAAGGTGCGCTCAATCACTGATCACATGAATCCTATCAGCCAATCGGAATTCGAGGAACGCCATCTTGGATGACATCATTTAAAGGAACCTTCATTCGTCGGGAGTTCGTCGTGGAGGAAGGATGTTCCGCGTCGGCAGAATGAAGATGGAGCCGGAAGAAAGAAGATTGAAGATGCCGCTTGATAGAAGACTTCAGCCAGATGGAAGACCTCTTCAGCCCCCCGCTTGGATGAAGACTTTAGTCGGATGATGGACCTCTTCAGCCCCCGCTTGGATGAAGACATCGCCCGGATTGGATGAAGAATTCGACTCGGCTGAGTGAAGATGACTCAAGGTAGGAAGATCTTCAGGGGGCTAGTGTTAGTTTTTTTAAGGGGGGTTTGGGTTAGATTAGGGGTATGTGGGTGGTGGGTTTTAATGTTGGAGGGGGGTTGTATTTTTATTTTACAGGCAAAAGAGCAGAATTCTTTGGGGCATGTCCCGCAAAAGGCCCTTTTAAGGGCTGGTAAGGTAAAAGAGCTGGTAACTTTTTTAATGTAGAATAGGGTAGGGAATTTTTTTATTTTGGGGGCTTTGTTATTTTATTAGGGGGCTTCGATTAGGTGTAAGTAGCTTAAAATAGTTGTAATATTTTTCTAATGTTTGTAAATTATTTTTTTATTTTTTTGTAACTTAGTTCTTTTTTTATTTTTTGTACTTTAGTTAGTGTGTTTATTTGTATTTATTTGTAGGTTATTTAATTTATTTAATTTATTTAATGATAGTGTAGCGTTAGGTGTATTTGTAACTTAGGTTAGGATTTATTTTACAGGTAATTTTGTAATTATTTTAGCTAGGTAGCTATTAAATAGTAAATAACTATTTAATAGCTATTGTGCCTAGTTAAAATAAATACAAAGTTGCCTGTAAAATAAATATAAATCCTAAAATAGCTACAATGTAACTATTAGTTATATTGTAGCTATATTAGGGTTTATTTTACAGGTAAGTATTCAGTTTTAAATAGGATTAATTTATTTAATTATAATAAATTTATTTAGTTTTATTTAAATTATATATAAGTTAGGGGGTGTTAGGGTTAGACTTAGGTTTAGGGGTTAATAACTTTATTATAGTAGCGGCGACGTTGGGGGCGGGAGATTAGGGGTTAATAACTGTAGGTAGGTGGCGGCGATGTTAGGGAGGGCAGATTAGGGGTTAATAAAATTTATTATAGTGTTTGCGAGGCGGGAGTGCGGCGGTTTAGGGGTTAATACATTTATTATTGTGGTGGCGATGTCCGGTCGGCAGATTAGGGGTTAATATTTGTAGTTAGGTTGCAGCAACGTTAGGGGGGCAGATTAGGGGTTAATAAATATAATATAGGGGTCGGCGATGTTAGGGACAGCAGATTAGGTGTTCATAACTATAATGTAGGTGGCGGCGGTGTCCGGTCGACAGATTAGGGGTTAAAGCTTGTAGTTAGGTTGTGGCGACGTTGAGGGGAGGCAGATTAGGGGTTAATACTATTTATTATAGGGTTTGCGAGGCGGGAGTGCGGCGGTTTAGGGGTTAATACATTTATTATAGTAGCGGCGAGGTCCGGTCGGCAGATTAGGGGTTAATACTTGTAGTTAGGTTTCAGCGACGTTGGGGGGGCAGATTAGGGGTTAATAAATATTATGTAGGTGTCGGCGATGTTAGGGGCAGCAGATTAGGGGTACATAGCTATAATGTAGGTGGCGGCGGTGTCCGGAGCGGCAGATTAGGGGTTAATAAGATAATGCAGGTGTCAGCGATAGCGGGGGCGGCAGATTAGGGGTGTTTAGATTCGGGGTTCATGTTAGGGTGTTAGGTGCAGACTTAGTGTTTCCCCATAGGAAACAATGGGGCTGCGTTAAGAGCTGAACGCTGCTTTTTTGCAGGTGTTAGGTTTTTTTTCAGCCGAAACTGCCCCATTGTTTCCTATGGGGGAATGCCGAATTTACCGAGCTAATTCGGATTTATTCGGTAGATACGGCAGCTAATTCGGATTAATTCGGTAGATTCGGATGTATTTTAATTCGGAAATTCGAATCGATCCGAATCTCCAAATTTACAGAATTTTCTGAATTTCCGAATTAATCCGAAACGAATCGCACATGTCTAGTGTGCAGTCTATGGCCCCCAATACTCTTGGAAACCCAGCAAGATTATAAAACTGGAGCTTGACAGTATGCCACTCTTCAGGTGTATTGGGGATGTGGACATGATGGACTAGGCGTTGGTGCAAGGCATTAAGGACAAGCTTCAGATGACGGGAGAAGGTTACCTGGCTCGACCTGTCAAAGCCTGGAATGATCCAGTTGCCAAAAAATAGAGGACCGATAAGAAACTTTACCATCCCAAGGATTGCCCTAGTACTTGCAGTCAGTGGTTCGAGAGAGTCCTTGATTTCGTTATAGAGCCTCTCAATAGAAGCCCTATCGAGTCAAAATCGACAGATCACCTCTCGATTACTGAGGGCATGGAGACCAACCCTAGGCAGGAAGACCCTTGGCACCTGCTGGCGTCTTCGTTGATGCTCCGCAGCTATCATCACCAGTTTTTCCCTGCGTCTCCGTAATAGCAAGACAAACCGTATCTCCATTGCCAAAGAATAATGAAAGGAAGTGTGTGGATTGAAACCCCTTTTTATAATGCCAAGTTCTCCAGCTGTAAATGATTGCAATAATTGATTGAATAACTTATGCACCACACATTACATACCAGACAAATTAACTACAGGTTTTTTGTATTTTCTCGTTATTTTAGGAGCAAAAAAAATGTATGTGTCATTGTACGAGCACAAAGTTTTTGTTTAGAAGGTAATATGTATGGAATCACCATCCAGGTGAGTTCACCAGCTGTAAATACAGGTGTCTGCTTGAGATTGATTGTGCAATTAACTAAATTACTTATGCACAACACATGAGTATTTAGCTATAGATAAAATCATTACTATGGTTTTCTGTTTTTGGATGGCAGCGTCATGGAGGCTTAAAAGGTCAGTGATTATGGTGTTTTCAGACTCCTATATTAAAGAGCAATGTGGTGTATTAACATTGCCAAACATGTCTTAGAAAGAGAATGCAATGTTGAACATATTGAAATGTAATTAGTGTACAATATATTACAGTCTCTTGCTATCCTTAGTGGGAAGGAGAAGGCAATTTTAAATGTATTTTGCATGTATTTGGTATGCAACAGTTTTCTTTGTCTTGTTATCCTTTGTTGGTAAATATTTACAGAGTGAATTGAGGAATAATGTGGTGTATTAACATTTACAAACATGACAGAAAGGGAATGCAATTTTGAACAAATTGAAATGTAATTAATGTGCAACAGTTTTCATTGTCTTGCTATCTTTTGTTGGTAAATATTTGTAGAGTGAATTGAGGAATAATGTGGTATATTAACTTTGCCAAACATGGCTTAGAAAGAGAATGCAATGTTAAACATATTGAAATGTAATTAGTGTGCAATATTTTACAGTCTCTTGCTATCCTTTGTGGGAAGGAGAAGGCCATTTTAAATGTATTTTGCATGTATTTGGTATGCAACAGATTTAATTGTCTTGCTATCCTTTGTTGGTAAATATTTGCAGAGTGAATTGAGGAATAATGTGGTGTATTAACATTGACAAACATGTCTTAGAAAGGGAATGCAATTTTGAACATATTGAAATGTGATTAGCGTGCAACAGTTTTCATTGTCTTGCTATCCTTTGTTGGTAAATATTGCAGAGTGAATTGAGGAATAAAGTGGTGTATTAACTTTTCAAAATATGACTTAGAAAGAAAATGCTATTTAAAAACTTTGTATTGGTTACATTTGTCTTAGTGTCTAAAAAAGATCACAAACCCATTGAGTTCTATGGCATCCGTGGCCTCAGAGGTGGCGGTTTGAACAATAGGTACGCTGCGTCAGAGTAGACGTGAGTGTAAATGTTGAATTTTTGATAACTTTGTAAGAGGTTCAAATAATGTTGATTAGGAGGGCAAATGATCAGAATTCCGCTTGAATACCACAGTTTTCTACTCGAATGACACAAGCATCGATCTGCATTGAATTGAGATTGCGGGAGCGTATATTACTTCACAAATTTCAACATTTGACAATCTGAATGCTTTGTTAACTACCGCGGATCAATCTCGCATCAAATACAATACGGGATTCAAGCGTATTGTCGGTTGACGTTTTGATAAATATCCCCCTGTGTGTCAAAGCTGTTCCTGGGAAAAAATACCCAAGGAGATGGGTATTTTTTTCACAATATATACAGATATATAAAGGAATTTTTAAAAATACTTAGAACATATTCCCCTATGTGAAAAACATTGGAATGCAAAATATTTACAATAAATGCATAGTTAAACACTTTGTTAAAAATGAATATTTCATAAATATGATTTTTTTATGTTTTCCGCTACATGACTGCAAAGGGCTCCAATGCACTATATATTTAAACATATGTATGTGTTAATATGTGTATATATTTATATATATATATATATGTACTGTATGTAAATATATACACACACACACACACATATATATATATATATATATATATATATATATATATATATATATATATATATATATATATATATAGCAAGCAAATAGAAAAAGCACTCGCTGGACTTCTGACATCAGTGTGAATCCTTTATTGTGACGTTTCGGGACCACAAGCATCCCTTCTTCTGACAACCAGAACAAGTGAAAATATAAACTTAAATAGGCCTATTAGACCCTCCCCTTCAGGGCTACCAATCAATGATAGCCGTCTGCAAAAAGGAGTATACCAAGTGTGTGAACACGTTGTTCATATAGGCATGGGTTATATACGTGAAACATATGTGAAACATATCATACCATATAAGTAAAATAGTCATTACAAAAAACATCAGAGCTGATCCCGGTCATTGCGCCGGTAGCAGACCCCTGTGGACAGGCATAGATAACCAAAAGAAAACGATCATGACTGGTCCCTAATAAAGTTGCTCCTTCACTATCACCCTCAGGGCGCAACTCATTTCAAACATAATCAGTGTCACATATTTACATAAAACTGGGGGAGGAGGAAAGCGCACCACAAGGAAAAATAGATGAGGCTGCGGCCCCGACCACCATTAGCAACATACTCTACGTCGACTTGTTTTTTAGGCCAAGGTCAAGGCGACACACGAGGCGGGGGGGCATGTCCTGCCACCCCCGATCCAGAGAAGGTAGAGAATACCGTGTTCAACATCAGTTCTAGACCTCTAAATCCAGCTGAGATGTCATTACTTAATAAAGGGCTGTCATTTGTTCCCACTACTAGGATGAAGGCTTTCAACTCGTATATTGACATCCAGAAATTTGGGAGAAATCTTTGGCTGAAGGAATACTTTAAAACTGAATCTGAAATTACGACAACGTTTATAACTGCAGGAACATTCCACCCTAACTCCAACAACCCTACGATTACCACTTACTCCAATTATCTTACTCAATTAACACAGGAGACTACTCCTAGGAGATACAATGATAACTTAATGAAGGAAGAGAGACATGCTCTCAGATCTCTGAGTGAGGACCCATTGATAGTGATACGTCTGGCAGATAAAGGTGGTGCGGTGGTGGTGATGGATTTAAGCCAATCCAGGGAGGAGATCATCAGACAGCTGTCCGACGCTACCACCTATGTGGCTTTACAAAATGACCCCACTCATGGCTTGAAACAATGCATTGACCAGAAACTATTAGAATGGCAAGAGGCTGAAGTGATCACCCAGCAAGAAGCTTTTTTCTTGAAAAGAGACTTTCCGATTACACCAATACTTTACACATTGCCAAAAAATCCACAAGGATGCTGAGTGTCCACCTGGCAGACCAATAGTCTCGGCCAGGGGGTCACTACTACAACCACTGGCTGAGTTTGTGGACTTTTTTCTTCAGCCACTGGTGAAACAAATGAGATGATATATACAGGACTCTTCGGCTTTCATCCAGCAGATAATTCATCTAGAAGACATCAAGATACTGATCTATTAGTCACCATCAATGTTTCAAGCTTGTATACGGTGATCCCACACACGTTTGGAATAGCAGCTGTAACTAATTGTCTGAGACGGGTCCCATACATTGGTCCACCAGAATATCTCCTCGTTGAACTTCTCATGATGTGCCTTGAAAAAAATTTCTTCCACTTTGAGAGCACATTCTACCTACAGATCGCAGGAACAGCAATGGGGTCAAATGTGGCCCTGTTGCTGGCAAACCTATATATGGCTGAATATGAGACCATCCAGATGAAGATATATAAGTTGCAATCCATAACATTTTACTGCAGGTACATAGATGATCTTTTTCTGATCTGGCAAGATCACATTGACACGTGGTCAATGTGAACTCTGTAGACTACCTTGATGTAAGGGTGTTCAAAGCTGATGGCAATTTAGGCACCACCCTGTTTAGGAAAAGCACGGACTGTAACTCTATCCTACATGCCAAAAGCTGCCACCAACCTGCCCTCATCCGGGATATTCCCAAGGCGCAATACCAACGTGTGGTGAGGAATAACCCTGACCCTGATCAATGTAATATACAATTGGCAGAGATGACACAGATGTTTGTCGGGGCTACAGAGCAAAGGATCTACGGGTCATGTGTGAACAAGCCAGACAATCTGGAGGTGGAAAAGACACAACAAAACACAATGTCAACCCCCAAATGACGTTTGTGACGTCCTACACTCTGGATCAATATCACATTGCCAAGGCTTTAAAGGAGCAATGGAAGCTAATCCAATCTGATGTGACACTACCATTCACAAACTGGGGTGCACCCCATTTGGCATACCGTAGACGGAGGAGTCTGAAGGATTTACTCATGAAAACTGATAGGGCACCTATAAGTAATAAACAGCCCTGGATATCAAAGAAAAATGGTTGCTTCAAGTGCACAAGCTGCGTGACGTGCAATAGCATGCACATGGGGATGAGCTTCCAGCATCCGGATCGAGAGAAGAAGTATAAAATAAACTATTTTCTGACCTGTACCACACTATACCTCTTGAATTGCCCATGTGGCTTGTTCTATAATGGTAAAACCATTGATGATGCCAGAACAAGGATGTCTAATCATCGTTCGAGTATTAGATCAGTTTTAAAGATTGTAAAATCTGACCAGCCGGTGGCATGGCCCTTTCCTGGAAGAGGGCCACACAGTAACAGATTTGAGATTTAGGATCATCGATCATGTACCCATCCCAAGAAGAGGAGGGAATAAAGCCAATATGTTACTGCAAAAAGAGGCCAGATGGATACATGAACTGAAGACTCTGGCACCGAGGGGCCCTTATGTCCACACTGACTGGCAGTGTTTTCTTTGACGGACTTTAATATTTGATCAGTCTCAAAGTGAGAGTCCATGAGATCATTGATCATTGAGGTCAGACTGAGTATCTTACTCAGGACCATGAGAGCCCATTAATCCATTGGTTGCTAGTATTTGTTCTGGTTAGCATCTAGGGCCTTGGGCTCTCTCATTCACTTTATTTATTAAATTGTTGTATTACTGTATCTCTCTATTTCCCTATTTATCTTATTTTAGTCTCCCCCCCCTTTCAGACAATATAGGTGGATGTAGGGCCTCTAGCTATTGTTGCCCTCCCTTTCTCTGGGGTTGAAATGGGTTTATCTGAGTTATCCCCCTTAGGTCTGAGGATTGTATTGATATATTTTTGAGTTTAGCCTTCCTTCGGGAGTCCCAGTGTCACATTTGAAATTCCAGCATAGACTTTGTGATTCGTTTCAAGTATTTATGTCCCCCTTGACAGGAAGGTTTGTTTTTAGATCCTGTATCTTTTACATGTTGTTTGTTCATTGTTGCTTATTATTTTTTTATGTGATCTGGGTATTAACCCTATTTTTTTGCAGGTCTACATACATATACATGTACATGTTTATGTTCACTTAGGTTCACTTGCACATTTTGGGGTTGTTTCACCTCTTCGTTAAATGATCTTAGTGTGTGGGGGTCCGTGACCTCTGTCTGGTGCTATTATGGCTATCCCCTGGCGCTCTTTGATTTGTGGGTTTGCCTATATTGTCTCTGTTTGAGGCTTCTTGTATAGTTATAGAATGTTCCCTGTGCTTTTGTTTGCAAGTTTGGCCCTTTGACTAGTTGATGCAGTGTCACCCGAATTTTCGGTTGGAGGTGGTGGCATTGGTATGTTTGTGTTGCCTATGCCCGTTCATATGATATTGATCAGCCTGATAGCTGGTTTGTTTTGCCTCCTCGGGCAGCGTGCTGCCTGTGAGTTGGGTTTGGACGGGGTAGGGTGACTTTGATCTCCCTGTAGTTGGATCATCCTGCTGTTTGATATGACACATCAGTGTTATTCTGTTCTGGTTCCATATGGAGGAGTTTATGTTCCCCCCATTGGGTTGTTCCCTTTTGGGTGTTCCTATTTACGTAGGGGGTGGTGGTTGTTTGTTTTGGCTCTTTTTTCCTGTCTATTGGGGGCTTTATAGTGAGCATGGCTCTATGTGTGGTAGTGATGAGAGCGCTTCTGGACTTTAATATTGACTATAGACTGTGGAGGGCGAGGTGCCCGCAAATATAAGGCATCTGGCCACATTGTAATATTCGCTGATGTAGGCTCCCTAAGGCAGATGACATTGTCACTGCTATTTTGTCGGCTTGGGTGAGCAGAATTTAGGACTGGTTGTAAAGATCTTTTATCTTAGTGATTTTGGATCTAATCGCGTATGTACAAGGTTGATGGGCACTCTAATTATGGAACTAGTGTCCAGCCAATAGAAACAGGGCAAGTCGGCTTGGTGGACCAATGGGAAGCTGAGTTTTGTGACAGTTGGAATGGCTCCAGGGGCCTGTTAGTGACAGATGTCGGGACCACAGAGAGATGTTTTATAGCACTCGGCGTGAGATGTAAGGTTGGCACTAATGGTTCGAGTGATGGTTAGACGCCTCTGCAAGGTAGGATTCTCGTATTGTAAGGGATGGTTGCCTGTGATTTGGATGGGTTGGAACCCACATTGCATTTGTTGCACTTGTGATGACTTTGGCAGACTCCTAGCCACCAGGGTTGGGGATTTTTGATTATTGATAGGCGAGTGTGTGGTTTGGTTTGTTGACAGGATGGGATGACACCGAGAGCGGAGGTCGAGCCCCTTAGTAAGCAGCCTATGGGATGAGTGAGCGTCACTGAGTTGAACCAATCAGGGATATTGCTATTTGTTTTGGACTCGGATTCCGGTAACACATTACGCGTTGAATCTGGTTACTGGGGGCATGTTTTTCATTGTGGTGCGCTTTGCTCCTCCTCCAGTTTTATGTAAATATGTGAGACTGATTATGTTTGAAATTAGTTGCACACTGAGGTTGATAGTGAAGGAGCAACTTTATTAGGGACTAGTGGGTGTTGTCTCACTGATCCAATCATGATTGTTTTCTTTTGGTTAGCCATGCCGGTCCACAGGGGTCTGCTACCGGCGCAATGACTGGGATCAGCTCTGACGGAGAGGGGATCTACCAATATATTTTGCACATTCAATTTTGCACATAGTTTTTTGTAATGACTATTTTACTTGTATGGTATGATATGTTTCACATATATAACCCATGCCTATATGAACAACGGGTTCACACACTTGGTATACTCCTTTTTGCACATGGCTTTCATTCACTCATCTAACAGGCCTATTTAAGTTTGTATTTTCAGTTGTTCTGGTTGTCAGAAGAAGGGACGTTTGTGGTCCCGAAACGTCACAATAAAGTATTCACACTGATGTCAGAAGTCCAGCGAGTGCTTTTTATATTTGCTTGCTACATACCTTTCTACAGCACCCTGGCAGTTGTAGGAAGGAGGTGAGAGTGCATACACCATATTTCCTTGATTTTTATATATATATATAGACAGTATTATTATGAGAGTAACTGTACTTTTAAATGTATTTTTGATGTGTTTTGTGCACTTTTTTTAACAGTTAACCAGAGCTCTGAAGTCGCGTTATCCCGACGCACATTAAATTCAATTGCGCTCAATGAACATGTTTACTTTCAACTTGTAATATGCTCGTTACTTCCGATGGGCGCAAAGAACCAAACAGTTAGCGTGCTATTTGCAATCTACTCCAACGTTACTTACCTGTATATATAAATATGTGAGTAAATATATATATATAGGGCTAGATTTTGATTGGACTGCTATTTAGAGCTTTTGCTTGTGCACTAACTGTGCTAGAAGTAAACTTTTTGCTTGCGTCGGATAGCGCTCATATTGAAAGTTGAAAGTAAAACGATAACTCTAAAGTGATGCGCACAAAGAGCTAAACTTAGAATAGTGCGTGCAAAATCTCCTATTCTCCTATAGAAGCCAATGGAGTAAAAAAGTGGAAAAAAACACCCTACTTGCGTGCTAACCCGAACACATATTCTCAAGTGCGCTAACCCGACATAAAAATATGAATATTTCACATTATAATGTTCTTCACATACAAGAATATGTTCTATTTTTTCATAGATACATATTTCTACATATATCTGATGCTAATTTGGTACAATATATACATATATATATATATATATATATATATATATATATACACACACACACAATTATATATAGGCATATATATATATATATACATATATATATATATATATATATATATATATATAAAGCAGCAAAGAGGAAGTCACTCACAGGGTCTTGCAAAAAGATAAAGTATTTATTTTGACGTTTCGGGTGTTAACCCTTTCTCAAAAAACAGCACAGTGTGAAACAGTATACTCACCCTCCTTAAATACCCCTGCACAGCAAACAATCAGTGTGGTAAACACCCTGGCACCCGGAAGTAAAACCACGTCACATGACACAAGGTCAAGCCCCGTTGGCATAGCAACAAGAAGCTCAGTAGTGTAAACCAAGTGAAAGTTAAAAACATAGTGAAAGTTAAAAACACAAGCAAAACAGATTGTTAGGAGCAATATACAAACACAAACATGGGTTTAAACAAAAAATGTTAACAACCAAACAAGCAGTAGTATATTATCATGCAGATAGTGTTAATCACCAGGGTGACCGTAATCACACAGCATAAATACACGTAGCCATATACAGCCTCAACCATATCATATCATAAAGTACAGGTAATGAACTACTGGACAATTTGCGGAGCCCAGGTATAGAACTACCAATAGCGGTCTTCTTAAGTCCCCCCTGTCATTTCATGCAGGTAGAAGTAGCTTGGCATAGAGGCAAAACACACAAGCCTGGTCGAACCTGCAGTGATAGTCGTTATCACACACTCCATGCCACGGCACATAACCAATGCAGATACCCAAGGGAAGATATCAGACAACTTAGAAAAGCAAAAAATAGGACAACTTAAACAAAGTACATTTGAAAGAACAAAGTACACTTCAAAAAACATAACTTAAAGGGACACTGTACCCATAATTTTTCTTTCGTGATTCAGATTGAGCATGAAATTTTAAGCAATTTTCTAATTTACTCCTATTATCAAATTGTCTTCATTCTCTTGGTATCTTTATTTGAAATGCAAGAATGTAAGTTTAAATGCCGGCCCGTTTTTGGTGAACAACCTGGGTTGTCCTTGCTGATTGGTGGATAAATTCATCCACCAATAAAAAAGTGCTGTCCAGAGTACTGAAACCAAAAAAAAACTTAGATGCCTTCTTTTTCAAATAATGATAGCAAGAGAACGAAGAAAAATTGATAATAGGAGTAAATTAGAAAGTTGCTTAAAATTTCATGCTTAATCTGAATCACAAAAGAAATATTTTGGGTACAGTGTCCCTTTAAGAAAATACCCAAGAGAACGTAAACACATAGTTAGAGGCAGTCCCTTATATGGTGTACCTTACTTGAGTAGATAATGTCCGATAGAACCAAAGGCAGGAACAGTCTTGAAAATAGAGAGGTGGTTCATTAGAGAGTCTTGTTCCTATAAACAGCAGTGCCAGTCAAGGTGGACATTGAGCCCCCGGGGGGTCATTGTCCCAAGATTGAAAATCCATCTTGACTCTCTTTGTAAGAGAATTTTAGCCCTGTTTAGTGGGGGGATGTGGTCGATAATGATGTATTTAAGGTCGGTTACCTTGTGTCCTGCTTCCACGAAATGCCGTGCCACCGGCTGATCTGATGTGCCTTTATCCAATGCTACATGAATCGCGGACCGATGGTTGGCCATTCTGGTCCTTAAGTCACCCACTGTTTTTCCTACATAAACCATCCCGCACACACAATGCAGGAGGTATACAATGAATGTTGTGGTACAGGTTACCCTGTGTCTGATCTTTCTGGTGGAATACGGATGGATGAAGAAGCTACCTGTAGAGAGACCTCCACAGGTGGTGCAACTCAGGCACCTAAAACAACCTTTCTTAGTTTTAAGCCAGGTGTCATTGCTGTAACAGTTCCTGGGGTCAGTTTTTATTAGCTGATCCCTCAGTGAGGTGGCTCTGCGGTACCCAATTCTGGGTGGGGGCATCAGATGATAAGAGTCCCCAGTTTTGCTTAAGGGTATCAGCAATCCCTTCTTTATTCTTTGTATAGGTGGTGGTAAACGTGAGTCTATCCTCAGGTGTGGTAGCATTAGTACCAGCTAGCAGGTCCTTTTGCGCTGTGTCTGATACTGCCATTATACTGTTTAAGAGATTGTTGTGGTTGTATCCCCTCCGTCTGAATTTAGTCCTAAACAAGGGCCTCTCTTTTGTGCCAACTTCCCAACTGGACAACTTTGATCTTTATGTGGACGTTCAGAGATTCTCTAGGACCTTAAGACTAAAGGAACATTTTGGCAATACTAACAGTAAAGAAACAGGCACCAAATTTAGGGGTAAAAGCAACTATGACCCAAACAGCCACACTGCATCAATTAAGACTTTCTCCAGACTGCTATGGCAGGAATGTGAAGAAAATTGTATAAAGCGCAAACAATACAGACACAATTTAACCATCAAAGAAAGAGAAGCTTTGAGAACATTACAAGAGGACAACAGCATAGTTCTAAGGGAGGCAGACAAAGGTGGTGCTGTAGTCCTGCAAGACTACTCTGATTACAAGAAATAGGTAATGCGACAATTAGAGGACAAGGACACCTACTGCCCGCTACGAGGTGATCCTAGCAAACAATTCAAGACAATATTGGATGAGATGATACAACTGTTACTCAAGAAAAATGATATTGATACCAACACCAGCGAGTACATGATGATAAAATTCCCTAGAATACCGGTTCTCTTCATGCTACCTAAAGTACACAAAAGCTTGGACGCTCCCCCTGGGAGACCTATTGTGTCAGCTGTTGACTCTCTTCTACAACCAGTAGCAACCTATATTGATTATATTCTACAACCTATTGTCCGCAACTGTAACAACTCTCACTGCTACTCTCAAGGAGTGAGAATATAATGGTAAGGTATTGGAGCACAACTGCAGAATACCTGATTTAACTAGTGTTATATGGTAGTGGTTAGTTTGTTTCAACCCTTTGCATATAGCACTACTGAACACGTGCTATAATAAGCAAGGGAGTGAATTTTAGTCTCTTGTTAAAGCTCAAGTTAGAACAGTGGTGCATAAACTGGACTCAATTAAATAAGTTCACAGATAGGCAGCAGTAATTCCTGTTAGGAGAAATGTGCAGGTTATTTGCATCACAGAATTATTCACAAGAATTGTAATGACATCATGAGTAGAGTTCAGCAGAGGCAATAGACAATGTCAATTAGATTACTCTAGCAGTACAGGAATCTCCAAGTGTTATGTGATAATAAAGTAACAGTCTTATTTTATCACCTAGTGTTATGTGATAATTTAGTAACAGTCTTACTTTATATCTGGAATCTCCTTGAGCTGAGATAAATGGTAGGAGATAAGCCTAGGATTCGCTTACAGCGTGTGTTGCTGAGAAGATTACACTGCAGGCAGAGAGCTGCTGGCACACACAAGCGGTAATGGAGATAAGGCTCTGAGCGTGTCTGAAGTATCACGCTAATGCTTAGCCGTTCCGGGTTTCACTTGTCAGAGACTTGGTTCCGGTGTAGCGCTGCGCAGCGTGGAGGGACAGAGCTTGGAATGCAGATGACAGGAATGCGGAGGGTTGCGGTAGGTGAATGAGAGGAAGCAGCCGCGGCTGTGATTGACTCAGGAAAATGTTAACAGCGCCTGGTTCTCACAACCACAATTAGGTTTTGTTTATGCTGCCTGGTACTGGAGATGTTAAGAAGTGTTCAGGTTTAAACAGAATAGCTTTAGGTATTCTGTATTTGTAATCCACAATAGGAAAGGCTCAGAGAACAGTAGCTTGCATGCTACAAACAAAATACTAAGCGCCGAGCGCTGTGAGGCCAGGTGTTTTATTAGCTAGGCAGGTGTGGATAGCTGAGAGCTGCTGGGTCCTAAAAGGTATAGAATCTGACAGCAACATACCCTCTTTCCTCTTGGATTCAGCATCCATGCTCAAATTAATACTGGACTTACCTCCTCTCACTGAAAATACACTGCTGGTCACACTGGATGTGACCAGTCTTTACACGGTCATTCCTCACCAGGAGGGCATAGCGGCCACAAGACAACAACTTCTCAAGTATCCGTATGTTGCCCCCCCCCCCGGATGTCATATGTGAAATGCTGAGACTATGGCTAGAACTCAATTATTTCCGCTTCAAAAAATCTTTCTACCTACAAGTGGCTGGAACGGCGATGGGGTCTAACATGGCCCCATCATACGCCAACCTGTTCATGGCGGAGTTTGAGGATCAAGGCACCCAACTGTTCAAAGACAACAGAGTGCTAATATTCAAGAGGTACATTGATGACCTGTTTCTGCTGTGGACAGACACAGAGGATCAACTACTAGCCTGGTTCGAGGAACTCAACAAGGTACATCCGACAGTCAAGTTTAAGCTTACATATGACAAACAAGCAATAGACTTCCTTGACATTAGAATTTGCAAGCATGGTGATAAGTTAAACACTACCCTCTTCAGTAAACCAACAGACAAGAATTCCGTCCTTCATGCAACCAGTTGCCATCCACCCAGCCTTAAGAAGGCACTCCCACTATCCCAATTCAAGAGGGTAGCTAGGAATAATACCACTGAGGAGCTGAAAAAAGCACAACTGGTTGACATGATGACTAAATTCAGATGGAGGGGATACAACCACAACAATCACTTAAACAGTATAATGGCAGTATCGGACACAGCGCAAAAGGACCTGCTAGCTGGTACTAATGCTACCACACCTGAGGATAGACTCACGTTTACCACCACCTATACAAAGAATAAAGAAGGGATTGCTGATACCCTTAAGCAAAACTGGGGACTCTTATCATCTGATAAAGACTTACCTTTCAAATGTATGCCCCCACCCAGAATTGGGTACCGCAGAGCTACCTCACTGAGGGATCAGCTAATAAAAATGGACCCCAGGAACTGTTACAGCAATGACACCTGGCTTAAAACAAAGAAAGGTTGTTTTAGGTGCCTGGGTTGCAGCACCTGTGGAGGTCTCTCTACAGGTAGCTTCTTCATCCATCCGTATTCCACCAGAAAGTTTAAGATCAGACACAGGGTAACCTGTACCACAACATTCATTGTATACCTCTTGCATTGTGTGTGCGGGAGGTTTTATACATATACAAATATGGCATGAAAGAGTGGACTTAAGTGGTTGGATGTGCACTGATACTTTTTGTTGTCTTGTAATTGTTTTGGTCACTTCGGTAGCACTCCCACAATATGTGTGCTAAGATCAAACAGTCCTTTTGTGGTGTGCTTAACCAAAAAAAACCTTTGTTGTATCTTTGAATAGGGAGCTGACCAAATCCCTCCCCTTTGGTTAATGCATGCCACCCAGCCCAGGTGTGTTCCAGGTAAATTGTGATATACTTAATAAGCTAGAAAGCTTCACACTGTGTAGACATGACTTGCTGCAGTGTGGAAACTGGTTAGTGTTAGGACCAGTCTAATAGGCGACACCTTGTAAGTGGTGACTGGCTTAGCAGAATATGATCATATTGTGTGACTAAGATCCCTATTTTATTTAAATTTAAACAGGCAATTTTTTGCAGCATAAATATAAGTCAATATTATTGTGAGATGTTTATCCCAATCTTATTTGAACTATGTAAGTATATTTAGCAGACAGAAGTTCTTATTTAAATTTAAAAGCATATTTAACAGGCAATTTTTTTGCAGCATAAATATAAGTCAATATTATTGCGAGATGTTAATCCCAATTTTATTTGAACTATGTAAGTATATTTAGCAGATAGAAGTATATTTGTTTTTGCAGCTCAAATATAAGCCAATATTATTGCGAGATGTTGATCCCAATCTTATTAGAAGCTATGTAAGTATATTTGACAGACAGAAGCATATACAAATATTCCATGAAAGAGTGGACTTAAGTGGTTGGATGTGCACTGATACTTTTTGTTGTCTTGTAATTGTTTTGGTCACTTCGGTAGCACTCCCACAATATGTGTGCTAAGATCAAAAGTCCTTTTGTGGTGTGCTTAACCAAAAAACCCCTTTGTTAAAACTAAGAAAGGTTGTTTTAGGTGCCTGGGTTGCACCACCTGTTGAGGTCTCTCTACAGGTAGCTTCTTCATCCATCTGTATTCCACCAGAAAGTTTAAGATCAGACACAGGGTAACCTGTACCACAACATTCATTGTATACCTCCTGCATTGTGTGTGCGGGATGTTTTATGTAGGAAAAACGGTGGATGACTTAAGGACCAGAGTGGCCAACCACCGGTCCGTGATTCGTGTAGCATTGGATAAAGGCACATCAGATCAGCCGGTGGCACATTTCATGGAAGCAGGACACAAGGTAACCAACCTTAAATACATCATTATCGACCACATCCCCCCACTAAGCAGGGGGGGGGTGACAGGGCTAAAATTCTCTTACAAAGAGAGTCAAGATGGATTTTCAATCTTGGGACAATGACCCCCCGGGGGCTCAATGTCCACCTTGACTGGCCTTGCTGTTTATAGGGACAAAGACTCTCTAATGAACCACCTCTCTATTTTCAATACTGTTCCTGCCTTTGGTTCTATCAGACATTATCACACCATATAAGGGACTGCCTCTAACTATGTGTTTACGTTCTCTTGGGTATTTTCTTAAGTTATGTTTTTTGAAGTGTACTTTGTTTAAGTTGTCCTATTTTTTGCTTTGCTAAGTTGTCTGATATCTTCCCTTGGGTATCTGCATTGGTTATGTGCCGTGGCATGGAGTGTGTGATAACGACTATCACTGCAGGTTCGACCAGGCTTGTGTGTTTTGCCTCTATGCCAAGCTACTTCTACCTGCATGAAATGACAGGGGGGACTTAAGAAGACCGCTATTGGTAGTTCTATACCTGGGCTCCGCAAATTGTCCAGTAGTTCATTACCTGTACTTTATGATATGATATGGTTGAGGCTTTATATGGCTACGTGTATTTATGCTGTGTGATTACGGTCACCCTGGTGATTAACGCTATCTGCATGATAATATACTACTGCTTGTTTGGTTGTTAACATTTTTTGTTTAAACCCATGTTTGTATTTGTATATTGCTCCTAACAATCTGTTTTGCTTGTGTTTTTAACTTTCACTATGTTTTTAACTTTCACTTGGTTTACACTACTGAGCTTCTGGTTGCTATGTCAACGGGGCTTGACCTTGTGTCATGTGACGTGGTTTTACTTCCGGGTGCCAGGGTGTTTACCACACTGATTGTTTGCTGTGCAGGGGTATTTAAGGGGGGTGAGTATACTGTTTCACACTGTGCTGTTTTTTGAGAAAGGGTTAACACCTGAAACAACAAAATAAATACTTTATCTTTTTGCAAGACCCTGTGAGTGACTTCCTCTTTGCTGCTTTATCTATACTCTTGAAGTGCACCCGGGGCAAGGAGAGCTCAACGGAGCTATTTGAAGCTGGAGTGCTTCTACACCTTCTACATATATATATATATATATATATATATATATATATATATATATATATATATATATTTAAAATATTTAGAACATATTCTGTTATGTGTACATATGTATTTGCGTTATATGTGTTAATATGTCTGTAAATACATATATTTACACATATAAATACATAAATGCATATGTACACACAGACATATAATATTATATACATACATATTTAGACATGTGTATATATATATATATATACAGTATATATATATATATATATATATATATATATATATATATATATATATATATATATATATATATATACAGTATATATAATGTATGTATACAGTATATATGTATGTCTATTTTAAAGTTATTTGCTTGCCTTTATTTTCTAACACCTGAGATCTCATATGTTTGAGCCTTTATAACTTTTTTATGCAATATTTTTTTTAATATTTTTTTATTAGATGGTGTTATTATGAATGTAACTGTATTGTGTAATGTATTTTTGATGTGTTTTGTGACACATTTTAGTTTTGTGAAACAGTTAACCATAGCTCTGAGGTCGTGGTAATCATTCTAGCATAAATTCTGATTGTACTCACACTTTCGCATTTACTTTCAACTTGTAATATGAGCGCAATTTAACTTGCGCATAAACAAATGCGAAAACCCAATATTGCTTGCGCCCAAAGATAGCACACCACTCGTAATCTAGCTAATGTTTATATAAATGGTATTTTTTAATAATGTTATGACCTAAATGTAAAATAAACAGAGCATGTTTTAATGATAAACTATGTGTGCATGTGAGCCTGGTTGTGTGAGAGAACTTGCATGTAATTTTGACAATATGTGTGTGTGTGTGTGTATGTGAGGACATGTATGAGACCCTGCAGATAAACATGACTGTAAATTTATCAGTGAGTCGGTGTGTAAATGTTAGCCTGGGTGTCACTGTATGTAAACATTATCTACATGTATCTGTGGATGTGTATTGCTGTGTAAATATAACCTGTTATGTGTAACCCTTACTGTGTGTATGTGTCCCCGTGTGTAAACTTTACTATATGTTATTATGATTGTCTGTGTATCCTTGGGTGTGTTCATGGAAGTAAAAGTGATATTGCGCAGAGAACATAGACCATCATTACCAGATATAGGTATAACATACCTTTTATCATAAATAAATAACTTTTTTCTTCTTACCTTGCCGTTATAAATGTTGCAAAAGACATAAAAAAAAAAAAACCCAGTCTATCCTGGATCAGTGATGTGTTTGCCACAGGGAGGGAGAAATCATAATCCAGTCTCCAAACTAGCCTATCCACATTACATGTTAGTATCACGTATCCAAATATCATGTAACCGCATGATACCCCCCCCCCCTCTCCAAGACAAGCCAAATCAATCCCTCAGGCTCACAATAAATATGAAGTAGGCGGGACACAGTCCCAAATGTCAATTTAAAAAAAAAGTGGTCATGTCATTACAAATATTATACAATTTGTATCCACTTATAGAATCTAGTAACCTGTGCTTACATGTAACCAAATATGCCACCGTGAACCAATAGATCGATGCGATGTAGCACACCACTACGGACCAGGGACGACCTGGCCTCACACATGGACTACATGGGAATGTGAGAGATTATTCAAAAAACAATCTAAATGCTATCATCAGTGATGGATAATACCACTATGATTTATAATGTCTAGCCCAATCATTATAGAGTGGCAATATTTCTGTTTATTTCTGAGCTATATTCTACAAAACCGTATTCACATTACTAGGGCCAATCTAACATATTATCTTATTGAATCTAAATCATATGAGAGGTGACTCACTATTAAACTCTGTATTGGTGTATATAAATTAGGGGCAAGACATTACTAGCTATACATTAATATTGAATAAAATTAGATTTAGATACAGGACTTGTCTTGTGAGCAAGATAATCATGTATGTTCCTCAAGTACATACAAGGCCGGATTGGCCTACCAGGATGCCAGGAGATTGCCCGGTGGGCTGCAGCAAGCAGCTGGTGCTGAAAAGCTACAATTTCTAGGGGAGATTAATCAATGCAATTGGGATATAGGGTAACTATATGTCAACAATCTGGCACATTTTTTAAATACAAAGTAATATAATTTAATTCTGAAAAAAATATTGTGGGAAGGATTATCCCAGTAATCCCCATTGAGAAAAATGGGGCGTGTGAATTCTACCAACTCAATAGAAAATAGGGCTGGTCTTCATATTTTTCCAGGGCTGCTTTTTATTCCCAGTCCGGCCCTGAGTACATATAGTAATCATATCCCCATATACCTACTCCCATATTTAACCTTAAATCTATGTGTAGGGAAAAATAAAATGCAACTGCATCATTAGATTTGATATCAGTCTTAAAAGAAGCAATGCCAATCTACATTAGTATTCAGACCATTTGGGTATACACTGCAATAATAGCTTCGCCCAATCAACCTTTCTCCTAAAAGGAGGGATGTGGTCGATAAGTCTGAATCTGAGGTCTGTCACAGAATGATCATTTTCCAGAAAGTGGTGTGCAACAGGTTGATCAGCCTTCTTGGATTTCAAAGCCTGTTGAATGTCAGAGCGATAATTCGACATTCTAGTCCTGGCATCATCGCAAGTCTTGCCCACATAAAACATCCAACATAAACAATTTAATAAATATACCACATATTTTGTAGTGCAGGTCATAAAGTATTTAATCTGATACTTGCAGTTAGTGTGAAGATAATGAAAGCTAAGGCCAGGAATCAGTGCATGACAGGTAGTACACGAGGCACAGCAATAACATCCCAGCTTAGAAGTAGATAGCTAAGTCTTGCTAGAATAACAATGAACAGGGTCTATGTTTATCAGCATATCTCTTGTTAGTCTCTCTCTTAAAAGTCACCCTAGGGGGTTGCTGGAAAGGTAGAGAAGGGTCTGTGCTCACAATATCCTTATGTTGTTGTATAAAATTATCTAAATCCCTTTTTTCCAGAGAGAATTTTATAACAAATGACAATCAATCTACTTTTTTTCTCTCATTTGGCTTGAGTAAATTTCCCTGTGCGATATATTTCAAAGTTTTTTGTGTTTAATCAATTAGATTGGAATGGTACCCCCACTGTAAAAACCTGTTAGTCATTTCATCCAATTGTGTCCATAATTTGTTTGCGTAAGCTGGGGCCATATTGGATACCATAGCAATGCTAGTAGTTTGTAGATAGCAGCATTCCTCAAAATGAAAGAATTTGAGGGTGAGGCATAGTTCCAATAATTCCAATATAAATTCAGATGGAGGACCAATATAGGGATATAAGCCAATAAACCTGTGCCATGTGGAATAATAGTATACAGGCTGGTGACATCCAGTGTCACCAACCAATCATTTTCATCTATCCTTCCCAGATGTTGTATGTCCCTTATCACATCAGTAGCATGTTTAGTAAAATATCTCATATAAAGCACTGTCAATGTACTGAGCAATTGGCTGGAGGAGAGACACCATAGCAGAAAGAATAGGCCTACTACACTCACATCCTTATGTACTTTAGGCAGAGGATATTTAACACTAAGAATGTTGAATGTATTCTGATCAATCCAGCCATTATTCAGACCCCATGTTTAAGATGGAATCAAATTTTTCTTTAAATCTTACAGTGGGGTTGGAATTGAAATTCTCATAGACTGATATGCCTGCAATTGTCCATATATTTCTTGTATATATTATTAATAATCCATTATTACTATGCCCCCTCTCTTGTCTGCTATGCAGATCACAAAATTAGGATAATTTTCAAGGGATTTAACTGAACCCCTGTCCAACCTTGTTAGATTATACAGTAAAGGTGTGCAAATAGATCCTGTGTCAACATTCTCGTAAAGGTTTTAATAGTTGGGTTGGTATTGCTTGGTTCAAATGTACTTTTAGGCTTAAAACTAGTTTCAATCAGTGGTTTTAAAGTAATTCTTCAGCTTAAATTGTTGTTGGAACTTCATAAGGTCCCATACGTATCAAATTGATTCATCCTTCTAGTACGTACAAATGTTAGTCCCTTATTGAGAACCATTCTCTTTGCCTTTGTTAGGATCCAGCCACTGATGTTCAATACTATAGCCTCATGTGTTATTTAATTGGTAATGGCAGGTCATCTTCTTGTAGCCCCCTGCCTTGGGTGTGGTTTTGGTTTCTTCTTGGTCCAGATCAAGTGGTCACCCCATGAAAAACCTGTTGGGAAGAAGGCATCTGCATATTAGATGTCACTGCTGGGGTCTCATTATCAGACCCCGAGCTGCTATCAACCATATTAAGGGCTCTTAATGCATGAAGTCTCATCCTATGGGGATGTAAGGGTCTACTAATTTGAGAACTGAACAGACAAGGATAGACCAGCCTGTCTTTATAGTCATCAGTTACTGTTTGCAATTTTCTGTTCTTAAAAGCAAACAGTTTATTATAAGTCTCACTCATGCTGTTACTTCAATGTCTTTGGTTTCTGCAGCATCTGCTTCAATAGGATCCATGTTGAAGACAATCAAGAAAATCCCCCAGTGGAAGTGAATGTATGAAGTGGAGGTTAGGTCCAATTATTCAGTAGTGGGTGCCAACTCCAAAAATATAGAAAAAAACCCAGCAGGGACCTGCACTCGCCTCAATAAGCATCAGCCAGAGTGTCAGGAAACAGATATCATAATACATTTTAATAAGGATCCGCACTCACTGGAATTCTAAATGGTGAATCGTGAAAGGGCAAACAATTTATGGGTAGTGATGTCACAAACCTAAAAATTTTGGTTCACGAACGGCGGATGCAAACTTCCGCAACTGTTCGCAAACAGACGAACCGGGCGAACCACCATTGACTTCAATAGGCAGGCGAATTTTAAAACACACAGGGACTCTTTCTGGCCACAATAGTGATGGAAAAGTTGTTTCAAGGGTACTAACACCTGGACTGTGGCATGCCGGAGGGGGATCCATGGCAAAACTCCCACGGAAAATTACATAGTTGAGGCAGAGTCTGGTTTTAATCCATAAAGGGCATAAATCACCTAACATTCCTAAATTGTTTGGAATAACGTGCTTTAAAACATCAGGTATGATGTTGTATCGATCGGGTAGTGTAAGGGTTACACCAGCTTCACAGTGACAGACCAAACTCCCCGTTTAACGCACCGCAAACAACCGCAAACAGTCCATTTGCACAACCGCAAACTCCCCATTGCCACAAGATAGATAGATTTGATAGATAGATAAATACATAGATTAGATAGAAAGATCAATAGATGCAATAGATACATTTGATAGATAGATAGATTTGATAGATCAATAGATAGATTTGATAGATAGATAATTTCCTAGACAGAGAATTACAAGACGTGCGGTCTGGGACCCATGGTAAGGTTCCCAGAGGCAGTTGCGGCGCCCGAGGCTCTGATTAGAACAGAGCACTCTGGAACATATCTGCCCTCGGCCGAAATCGGAACATTCTTTAGCTTTCTATCTGTCGGCCAAATGTCCCTCTGCCAAATGTCCGTCTGCCAAATGTCCTTCTGCATTTTGTCAGAGCACCGCGTGCAATCTACTGTGCCAACAGATATGAGTGGTCTGTCAAGTAGTACTATTCTTATCAGTTTAATACCTGTTACGTCCCCTATCAGGGTACGTGTATATGGAATGGATTTTAGGAACCGGGAGATGGAAAAAGATGCTTGGTCGGTCCGGCCACGAGATAGATAGATAGATACATAGATTAGATAGATAGATCAATAGATGCAATAGATACATTTGATAGATACGATAGATAGATAGATTTGATAGATCAATAGATAGATTTTATAGATAGATAATTTCCCAGACAGAGAATTACAAGACGTGCGGTCTGGGACCCATGGTAAGGTTACTTCCTTTTGCACAATTGAGTACAGGTTGGGGATTGCCTTTTGTGCAAAGAAATTTCGTCCGGGTACCTTCCACTGCGGTGTCCCCTATCAGGGGACGTGGTTGTGTATATGGCATGGATTTTAGGAACGGGAGATGGAAAAAGATGCTTGGTCGGTCCTCCTACTTCAAATTTGGGCACTGCGCGTGCAATCTTCTGTGCCACCAGATATGAGTGTTGTGTTAAGTAGTACTATTCCTATCACTTTAATCCCTGTTACGTGCCTTTTTTTGTTTTGTTTTTTGAAGCCACAGTGCAGCACCAGAGACTAGAAAAATTTGGCATGTACACATGCCTGAAAAATCAGGTATTGTTGCAGCCGCTGCTGTAGCAGCGGCCAGAAAAATTTATGTTTGTTTCCCTGGCAGAAAGTGCCCTAAAACATTGCGGCTTGACCCCTAGTTGGTGGCGGATAAGTCACACAAGTCATCCGGCATTCGAAGATAACATACAGCAGCTTGTGGACCATTTATAGCCCAAGGCAGATCATCTCATTAGGCCTTTTTTACTCGAATGTATCGCCCAATGTCAGTCCCTTCGGGATCCATCCCTCATTCATCTTAATAAAGGTGAGGTAATCTAGACTTTTTTGACCTAGGCGACTTCACTTCTCAGTGACAATACCTCCTGCAGCACTGAAGGTCCTTTCTGACAGGACACTTGAAGCGGGGCAGGCCAGAGGTTCTATAGCAAATTTGGATAGCTCAGGCCACAGGTCAAGCCTGCACACCAGTAATCAAGGGGTTCATCGCTCCTCAGAGTGTCAAGATCTGCAGTTAAGGCGAGATAGTCTGCTACCTGTCGGTCGAGTCGTTCTCTGAGGGTGGACCCCAAAGGGCTGTGGCGATGCATAGGAGTTAAAAAGCTCTTCATGTCCTCCATCAACAACACGTTTGCTAAGCGTCCTGTCCTTGCTGACGTGGTCGTGGGAGTCGGAGGATTACTTTCACCTCTTCCCCTGTTAGATTCCCATTGTGCTGTGACATCACCCTTATACGCTGTGTAAAGCATACTTTTAAATTTATTTTGGAACTGCTGCATACTTTCCGACTTGCGGGAATTTGGTAACATTTCAGGCACTTTATGCTTATACCGGGGGTCTAGTAGCGTGGACACCCAGTACAGGTCCTTCTCCTTCAGCTTTTTTATACAAGGGTCACTCAACAGGCACGACAGCATGAAAGACCCCATTTGCGCAAGTTTGGATACCGAGCTACTCATGTCCCGTTCCTCGTCCAGTGATCTCACTGAAGCTATCTTCTTCCCCCCAGCCACGTACAACACCACGGGTACCAGATAGGTGACAACGAGCACCCTGGGATGCCTGTTGTGGTTGGTCTTCCTCCTCCTCAAAGCCATATTCCTCCTCCTCTTCTCTCACAGGTGCTCTTATTGTGACGTAGGCAGGCAAGCCTTTTTTAAGTTGTTTGTTGTATGTACTAGTTAAGTCCCTGACGAAGTGCCTCCGGGCAGGAAACGCGTCGGACTTTTGCTATTGTTTCAGTGTACCCCTGAGTTTGTTTGACACCCTGTTAATGATCTTACAATAAAGTCTCTTTTTACCTGCACGGAATCCTGCGGCTGTATTCTGTCCCATCAAGGGTAATTTTTATTGCACATTCCTCCTCTGACTCCTCTTCCTCACAATCCTCTTCCAGCATTGCCGCTGATCCAGAAAGCGATGCTGATAAGGCTGTTTCTGGTGGTGATGGTGACCACAACTCTTCCTCTTCCTCTTCACGCTCATCTACGGCCTGATCCAGCACTCTTCGCAGGGCACGCTCCAGGAAGAAAACAAATGGTATGATGTCGCTGATTGTGCCTTCGGTGCGACTGACTAGGTTTGTCACCTCCTCAAAAGGACGCATGAGCCTACAGGCATTGCGCATGAGCGTCCAGTAACATGGCAAAAAAATCCCCAGCTCCGCAGAGGCTGTCCTAGCACCCCGGTCATACAAATACTCGTTAACGGCTTTTTCTTGTTGGAGCAGGCGGTGGAACATTAGGAGTGTTGAATTCCAACGTGTCGGGCTGTCGCAAATCAAGGGCCTCACTGGCATGTTGTTTCGTCGCTGGATATCTGCAAAATTCGCCATGGCCGTGTAGGAACGCCTGAAATGGCCACACACCTTCCTGGCCTGCTTCAGGACGTCCTGTAAGCCTGGGTACTTATGCACAAAGCGTTGTACGATCAGATTACACACATGTGCCATGCACGGCACATGTGTCAACTTGCCCAATTTCAATGCCGCCAACAAATTTCTTCCGTTGTCAGAAACCACTTTGCCGATCTCCAGTTGGTGCAGAGTCAGCCACTGATCCACCTGTGCGTTCAGGGCGGACAGGAGTGCTGTTCCGGTGTGACTCTCTGCTTTCAGGCAAGTCAACCCCAAGATGGAGTGATACTGCCGTATCCGGGATGTGGAATAGTACCTGCAGAGCTGGGGGAGTGCCGTTGATGTGGAGCAAGATGCAGCAGCAGAAGAGGACTCAGCCGAGGAAGAGGTTATGGAAGAGGATGGAGTAGGAGGAGTAGAGGAGGTTTCAGCAGGCCTGCCTGCAAGTCGTGGCGGTGTCACCAACTCCTCTGCAGAGCCACGCATTCCATGCTCGGCAGCCATCAGCAGGTTTACCCAATGCGCAGTGTAGGTGATATACCTGCCCTGACCATGCTTTGCAGACCAGCTATCAGTGGTCAGATGGACCCTTGCCCCAACACTGTGTGCCAGACATGCCATTACTTCCTTTTGCACAATCGAGTACAGGTTGGGGATTGCCTTTTGTGCAAAGAAATTTCGACCGGGTACCTTCCATTGCGGTGTCCCAATAGCTACAAATTGTTTGAATGCCTCAGACTCCACTAGCTTGTATGGTAAAAGCTGGTGGGCTAAGAGTTCAGACAAGCCAGCTGTCAGACGCCGGGCAAGGGGGTGACTTTGGGACATTGGCTTCTTACGCTCAAACATGTCCTTGACAGACACCTGACTGTGGGCAGATGAGCAGGAACTGCTACGGAAGAGAGACGGAGTGGTGGATGGTTGAGAGGGGGCAAGGAGGACAGCAGTGGTTGACGTGGCTGAAGATTCTGGACCAGGAGGAGGAAGGTCGGCTTTGAGTTTGTGTGCTGCTTCTACTCATGTGTTCATCCCATCGTGTTTGAGATGTGAGATCATGTGCCTTCGCAAAGCAGTTGTACCTAGGTGGGTGTTGGACTTCCCAAGACTCAGTTTCTTTTAGCACAGGTTGCAAATGGCATCGCTGTTGTCAGAGGCAGACACACAAAAAAAATGCCACACTGCTGAGCTCTGCGATGACGGCATTCTGGTGGTGGCAACAGCATGCGTTGATTGGCGTGCTGTCTGGCTGAACCCGGGTGCCGATGCATGCTGTCTGACTGTGCCACTAGCTCCTTGCAACAACCTCCCCCTGCTTCCAACTCGTCTCCTCCTCCTCCTCTCTGTCTCCTCATCTGAACTTTCTCCCTCTTCTTCTTCTCTTCTAGCGGGCACCCACGTGACATTCACGGACGCATCATCATCAACCGCTTCACTTGTATCTGACAAATTAACAAAGGAAGCAGCAGCGAGTACAACATCATCATCATCACACAGTACGTCCATGTCTGTAATGCTGCCTGACTGAGACATATAACTGTTATCTACATCCTCTGTCAATGATGGTTGCGCATCACTCATTTCTTCAAACTGATGTGGCAATAACTCCTCTGACAGATCAAGTGAAGCGGCTGTGGTGCTAGTGTTGGTGGTGGCGGCAGGCGGGCAAGTGGTCACTTGAGAGGTGCCCGAAGCTAAGCTGGAGGTGGATGGTGCATCAAGGTTCCGAGCGGAAGCTGTAGAAGATTGGGTGTCCTGTGTTAGCCAGTCAACTAGGTCCTCCTCAGAACTTTTCGCGTTCATGGTATGTGGCCTCTGAACACTGGGCATTATTGTAGGGTCAAAGGGAATCACAGCACCACGACCACGACGGCACCTGCCTGTCATTTTTTTTTTTAAATGTACACTTACACTACTATTAAACGAAATATGAGTGGTGCCACTGGGCAAGTGGGCACAGTATACGCTGTGAGCCTGACACAAAAAAGCAGACTGATGTTTCACAGTCAAAAAAGTTTATTTTTTAAATATTTACACTACTGTTACAACAGATATGAGTGGTGGCACTAGTTGGCAAGTGGGCCTGGCACACACGCTGGCAGGCAGGCAACTGCAATTAGATTACACTAGCAGACTAATGTTTCACAGTCAAAAAAGTTTTTTTTTAAAATATTTACACTACTGTTACAACAAATATGAGTGGTGGCACTAGTTGGCAAGTGGGCCTGGCACACACGCTGGCAGGCAGGCAGGCAGGCAACTGCAATTAGATTACACTAGCAGACTGATGTTTCACAGTCAAAAAAGTTTTTTTTAAAAAAATTTACACTACAGTTACAACAGATATGAGTGGTGGCACTAGTTGGCAAGTGGGCCTGGCACACACGCTGGCAGGCAGGCAGGCAACTGCAATTAGATTACACTAGCAGACTGATGTTTCACAGTCAAAAAAGTTTTTTTTTAAAATATTTACACTACTGTTATAACAAATATGAGTGGTGGCACTAGTTGGCAAGTGGGCCTGGCACACACGCTGGCATGGAAGGCAACTGCAATTAGATTACACTAGCAGACTGATGTTTCAGTCAAAAAAGTTTTTTTTAAAATATTTACACTACTGTTATAACAAATATGAGTGGTGGCACTAGTTGGCAAGTGGGCCTGGCACACACGCTGGCAGGCAGGCAACTGCTATTAGATTACACTAGCAGACTGATGTTTCACAGTCAAAAAAGTTTTTTAAAAAAATATTTACACTACTGTTACAACAAATATGAGTGGTGGCACTAGTTGGCAAGTGGGCCTGTCACAGACGCTGGCAGGCAGGCAACTGCAATTAGATTACACTAGCAGACTGATGTTTCACAGTCAAAAAAGTTTTTTAAAAAAATATTTACACTACTGTTACAACAAATATGAGTGGTGGCACTAGTTGGCAAGTGGGCCTGGCACACACGCTGGCAGGCAGGCAGGCAACTGCAATTAGATTACATAAAAAGAGAGAAGCGCTCTACCAGGAACGAACAACAGCTCAGTGGCTTGTTCTATGGCGATTTACCACCCGGAAGCAGCCTCTTTTAGACCAGTGTGCTTTTCACAGAAGAAAACTTTCCTGAATTATATCAGTCTGATCCCGCCAAGTAAGGTCAGTCCAGCCCCGAAATACCAGGCAATTCTCCTCTGAACAAGGAACATGACAACCCCAGACGATCGTTTCGGCCTCCTATGGGCCTCGTCAGTGAGGTGCAGCCACATTCCTCTAAGCACACTGGGCAAGGAGTCCACGTCTGGTTTCCCCATCACCCATAGGGAGACTTCCCCAGGGTCATAATAATTTGCATACAAAGAGAGAAGCACTCTACCAGGAATGAACAACAGCTCAGTGGCTTGTTCTATGGCGATTTACCACCCGGAAGCAGCCTCTTTTAGACCAGTGTGCTTTTCACAGAAGAAAACTTTCCTGAAGTATATCAGTCTGATCCCACCAAGTAAGGTCAGTCCAGCCCCGAAATACGAGGCAATTCTCCTCTGAACAAGGAACATGACAACCCCAGACGATCGTTTCATCCTCCTATGGGCCTCGTCAGTGAGGTGCAGCCACATTCCTCTAAGCACACTGGGCAAGGAGTCCACGTCTGGTTTCCCCCATCACCCATAGGGAGACTTCCCCAGGGTCATAATAATTTGCATACAAAGAGAGAAGCGCTCTACCAGGAATGAACAACAGCTCAGTGGCTTGTTCTATGGCGATTTACCACCCGGAAGCAGCCTCTTTTAGACCAGTGTGCTTTTCACAGAAGAAAACTTTCCTGAAGTATATCAGTCTGATCCCGCCAAGTAAGGTCAGTCTAGCCCTGAAATACCAGGCAATTCTCCTCTGAACAAGGAACATGACAACCCCAGACGATCGTTTCGGCCTCCTATGGACCTCGTCAGTGAGGTGCAGCCACATTCCTCTAAGCACACTGGGCAAGGAGTCCACGTCTGGTTTCCCCCATCACCCATAGGGAGACTTCCCCAGGGTCATAATAATTTGCATACAAAGAGAGAAGCACTCTACCAGGAATGAACAACAGCTCAGTGGCTTGTTCTATGGCGATTTACCACCCGGAAGCAGCCTCTTTTAGACCAGTGTGCTTTTCACAGAAGAAAACTTTCCTGAAGTATATCAGTCTGATCCCGCCAAGTAAGGTCAGTCCAGCCCCGAAATACCAGGAAATTCTCCTCTGAACAAGGAACATGACAACCCCAGACAATCGTTTCGGCCTCCTATGGACCTCGTCAGTGAGGTGCAGCCACATTCCTCTAAGCACACTGGGCAATGAGTCCACGTCTGGTTTCCCCCATCACCCATAGGGAGACTTCCCCAGGGTCAAAATAATTTGCATACAAAGAGAGAAGCGCTCTACCAGGAACGAACAACAGCTCAGTGGCTTGTTCTATTGCGATTTACCACCCGGAAGCAGCCTCTTTTAGACTGGTGTGCTTTTCACAGAAGAAAACTTTCCTGAAGTATATCAGTCTGATCCCGGCAAGTAAGGTCAGTCCAGCCCCGAAATACCAGGCAATTCTCCTCTGAACAAGGAACATGACAACCCCAGACGATCGTTTCGGCCTCCTATGGGCCTCGTCAGTGAGGTGCAGCCACATTCCTCTAAGCACACTGGGCAAGGAGTCCACGTCTGGTTTCCCCCATCACCCATATGGAGACTTCCCCAGGGTCATAATAATTTGCATACAAAGAGAGAAGCGCTCTACCAGGAACGAACAACAGCTCAGTGGCTTGTTCTATGGCGATTTACCACCCGGAAGCAGCCTCTTTTAGACCAGTGTGCTTTTCACAGAAGAAAACTTTCCTGAAGTATATCAGTCTGATCCCGCCAAGTAAGGTCAGTCCAGCCCCGAAAAACCAGGCAATTCTCCTCTGAACAAGGAACATGACAACCCCAGACGATCGTTTCGGCCTCCTATGGGCCTCGTCAGTGAGGTGCAGCCACATTCCTCTAAGCACACTGGGCAAGGAGTCCACGTCTGGTTTCCCCCATCACCCATAGGGAGACTTCCCCAGGGTCATAATAATTTGCATACAAAGAGAGAAGCGCTCTACCAGGAACGAACAACAGCTCAGTGGCTTGTTCTATGGCGATTTACCACCCGGAAGCAGCCTCTTTTAGACCAGTGTGCTTTTCACAGAAGAAAACTTTCCTGAAGTATATCAGTCTGATCCCGCCAAGTAAGGTCAGTCTAGCCCCGAAATACCAGGCAATTCTCCTCTGAACAAGGAACATGACAACCCCAGACGATCGTTTCGTCCTCCTATGGGCCTCGTCAGTGAGGTGCAGCCACATTCCTCTAAGCACACTGGGCAAGGAGTCCACGTCTGGTTTCCCCCATCACCCATGCTTCTTGGGTGGTAACTAGCCATAGAACAAGCTATTATGCTATTGCTCGTTTCCAGGTTGAGCGCTTCTCTCTTTTTATTTATGCAAATTATGACATTTTGGGAAGTCTCCCTAAGTGTGATGCGGGAATCCAGACGTGGACCCGTTGCTCAGTGTGCCTAGAGGGATATGGCTGCACCTCACTGACGAGGCCCACAATAGGCCGAAACGTACGTCTGGGGTTTTGCTGTTTCTCTCGTTCAGAGAAGAATTGCCTGGTATTTCGGGGCTGGACTGTATTGTGAAGTCAGGATCAGACTGATATGCTTCAGGAAAGTTTTTCTCTGGGAAAGGCACATGTTAAGCAAAAAGAGGCTGCTTCCTGGGTGGTAACTAGCCATAGAACAAGCTATTATGCTATTGTTCGTTTCCAGGTTGAGCGCTTCTCTCTTTTTATTTATGCAAATTATGACATTTTGGGAAGTCTCCCTAAGTGTGATGCGGGAATCCAGACGTGGACCCGTTGCTCAGTGTGCCTAGAGGGATATGGCTGCACCTCACTGACGAGGCCCACAATAGGCCGAAACGTACGTCTGGGGTTTTGCTGTTTCTCTCGTTCAGAGAAGAATTGCCTGGTATTTCGGGGCTGGACTGTACTGTGAAGTCAGGATCAGACTGATATGCTTCAGGAAAGTTTTTCTCTGTGAAAGGCACATGTTGAGCAAAAAGAGGCTGCTTCTTGGGTGGTAACTAGCCATAGAAAAATCTATTATGCTATTGTTCGTTTCCAGGTTGAGCGCTTCTCTCTTTTTATTTATGCAAATTATGACATTTTGGGAAGTCTCCCTAAGTGTGATGCGGGAATCCAGACGTGGACCCGTTGCTCAGTGTGCCTAGAGGGATATGGCTGCACCTCACTGACGAGGCCCACAATAGGCCGAAACGTACGTCTGGGGTTTTGCTGTTTCTCTCGTTCAGAGAAGAATTGCCTGGTATTTCGGGGCTGGACTGTACTGTGAAGTCAGGATCAGACTGATATGCTTCAGGAAAGTTTTTCTCTGTGAAAGGCACATGTTGAGCAAAAAGAGGCTGCTTCTTGGGTGGTAACTAGCCATAGAAAAAGCTATTATGCTATTGTTCGTTTCCAGGTTGAGCGCTTCTCTCTTTTTATTTATGCAAATTATGACATTTTGGGAAGTCTCCCTAAGTGTGATGCGGGAATCCAGACGTGGACCCGTTGCTCAGTGTGCCTAGAGGGATATGGCTGCACCTCACTGACGAGGCCCACAATAGGCCGAAACGTACGTCTGGGGTTTTGCTGTTTCTCTCGTTCAGAGAAGAATTGCCTGGTATTTCGGGGCTGGACTGTACTGTGAAGTCAGGATCAGACTGATATGCTTCAGGAAAGTTTTTCTCTGTGAAAGGCACATGTTGAGCAAAAAGAGGCTGCTTCTTGGGTGGTAACTAGCCATAGAACAAGCTATTATGCTATTGTTCGTTTCCAGGTTGAGCGCTTCTCTCTTTTTATTTATGCAAATTATGACATTTTGGGAAGTCTCCCTAAGTGTGATGCGGGAATCCAGACGTGGACCCGTTGCTCAGTGTGCCTAGAGGGATATGGCTGCACCTCACTGACGAGGCCCACAATAGGCCGAAACGTACGTCTGGGGTTTTGCTGTTTCTCTCGTTCAGAGAAGAATTGCCTGGTATTTCGGGGCTGGACTGTACTATGAAGTCAGGATCAGACTGATATGCTTCAGGAAAGTTTTTCTCTGTGAAAGGCACATGTTGAGCAAAAAGAGGCTGCTTCTTGGGTGGTAACTAGCCATAGAACAAGCTATTATGCTATTGTTCGTTTCCAGGTTGAGCACTTCTCTCTTTTTATTTATGCAATTAGATTACACTAGCAGACTGATGTTTCACAGTCAAAAAAGTTTTTTTTAAAAATATTTACACTACTGTTATAACAAATATGAGTGGTGGCACTAGTTGGCAAGTGGGCCTGGCACACACGCTGGCATGGAAGGCAACTGCAATTAGATTACACTAGCAGACTGATGTTTCAGTCAAAAAAGTTTTTTTAAAAAAATATTTACACTACTGTTACAACAAATATGAGTGGTGGCACTAGTTAGCAAGTGGGCCTGGCACACACGCTGGCAGGCAGGCAGGCAACTGCAATTAGATTACACTAGCAGACTGATGTTTCACAGTCAAAATTACACAGGCAAAAAAAAACAAACAAACGACTGATGTTCTAGCCCTAAAAAGGGCTTTTTGGGGTGCTGTCCAAACAGCAGAGATCAGATGAGTCCTTCAGGACTGTAGTGGACACTGAATACACTAGCCTAGCTATCAATTTCCCTAAAAAATCAGCAGCTGTCCCTCCTCTCACTAACAATGCAGAATCAGAATTAATCTAAAATGGCTGCTGCCCAGGAGCTGGGACGGAGTGTCTGCTGCTGATTGGCTGTAATGTGTCTGCAGACTGTGAGATACAGGGTCAAAGTTTACTCAATGATGACGAATAGGGAGCGGATCGAACATCACATATGTTCGCCCGCCGCTGCGAATGCGAACAAGCTATGTTCGCCGGCGAACAATTTGCGACATCACTATTTATGGGCTGAAACCCCTCTCATAACAACAACCTAATAGAATATATATAGTGAAATAATCATATAGATGTATAAACAAACATTATTAAAACATGTATATCGCCATATATTTGTGTATACATGATCCAATCATCATCAACATCAATTCTTAACAGATCGCAACTACACAAAGATGTCAAAACATTGCAACAAATATCTTTTTGATTTTATCTCCTAACTCCTGCAGTCCTATCATAGATATAACCAAACACAGCAGCATAGCCCATCATTACCACATATAGGTTTAACATACCCTTAATCATAAATAACTTTTTTTCTTTTTACCTTGCTGGAGTAGCTGTTATAAATGTTGCAAAAAGCAGGATATTAAAAACAAAACAGTCTGATCAGTGATGTGTTTGGCACATGGAGGGAGAAATCCTACTCCAGGCTCCAAACTAGCCTATCAACACACTACATGTTTGAATTATGTATCCAAAGATCATATAACCGCATGATACTCCCTCCCCAAGACAAACCAATTCAATCTCTCAGGTTCACAACGAATATGAAGTAGGCAGGACATAGTCCCATATGTCAATCAAAAAAGTGGGCATGGTATTACATATATTATACTATTTGCATCCACTTATAGAAACTAATAACCTGTGCATACATGTAACCAAATTGCCTCTCAAACTGTCCTAATGCGCCACCGTGCACCAATAGATTGTTGCGATATAACACACTGCTATGGACCAGGGACGACCTGACCACATGTATGGACTACAGGGGAATGTGAGAGATAAGACAAAAGGTATAATGTGTAACAACACACCAATCCTTCAGGGGGCACTCTAAGTATAATATGAAAGTGAGAAAAACAGCAACAATTGTTTAACAATATATATATATATATATATATATCAGTGTAACAAATAATAGTCCATACAACCAATGATGTCCAAAATGTGAATGCAGTTCACAAAAGATAAGATGGTCAGCTCTCTGTCATAGGGGGGTCAGAATCCTGGTGATCAAAATGGTCTGGAAGAGATAAACACAGAGGCGCCCAATGGCCTAATACCAAAAACACACGGTGGATTTTGATTAGGCAAAAATATATACTCACAAACCGATTACACCAAAAGTGCAAAATAAGCAGACTGGAACCTCACAGTTGCCCAGCAAACTGTTAGAACGCAGCCAGGAGTTGAAATAGGAATGTCCTAAAATGAGAGAAGCAGAGCCAACATAGCCCAGCACAGTTTGGCACAACAGTGTGTATGTATGTATGTACAGTTGTACAGTTGTATATTGCCATGACAACCATTTTGGCACCCTTTCACAGAGGAGGTGTTTTTTTTAGCACTATTTTAATTGCACTGTATAGTGTGATATGTTTGTCTGAGGAAGGGGAGACTTTCCCAGAAACGTCACAAGATTAAACATTGAGTTTTCAAAAGACCAGCGAATGCCAGTCTATTTTGTTTTGGTGTGTGTATATATATTTGTGTGTGTGGGTGTATATATATATATATATATATATATATATATATGTGTGTGTATATATATTTATATATATATATATGTATATATATATATATATATATCAAAATAGACTATATATATATACATACACACACACACATGCATGTTGTCTTACTCCAAGCTGTATAGGCTCGAAAGCCTACTACAAATTAAGCATATTAGGTGATGTGCATCTCTGTAATGAGAAGGGGTGTGGTCTAATGACATCAACACCCTATATCAGGTGTGCATAATTATTAGGCAACTTCCTTTCTTTTGGCAAAATGGGTCAAAAAAAGGACTTGACAGGCTCAGAAAAGTCAAAAATAGTGAGATATCTTGCAGAGGGATGCAGTACTCTTAAAATTGCAAAGCTTCTGAAGCGTGATCATCGAACAATCAAGCGTTTCATTCAAAATAGTCAACAGGGTCGCAAGAAGCGTGTGGAAAAACCAAGGCGCAAAATAACTGCCCATGAACTGAGAAAAGTCAAGCGTGCAGCTGCCAAGATGCCACTTGCCACCAGTTTGGCCATATTTCAGAGCTGCAACATCACTGGAGTGCCCAAAAGCACAAGGTGTGCAATACTCAGAGACATGGCCAAGGTAAGAAAGGTTGAAAGACGACCACCACTGAACAAGACACACAAGCTGAAACGTCAAGACTGGGCCAAGAAATATCTCAAGACTGATTTTTCTAAGGTTTTATGGACTGATGAAATGAGAGTGAGTCTTGATGGGCCAGATGGATGGGCCCGTGGCTGGATTGGTAAAGGGCAGAGAGCTCCAGTCGGACTCAGACGCCAGCAACGTGGAGGTGGAGTACTGGTTTGGGCTGGTATCATCAAAGATGAGCTTGTGGGGCCTTTTCGGGTTGAGGATGGAGTCAAGCTCAACTCCCAGTCCTACTGCCAGTTTCTGGAAGACACCTTCTTCAAGCAGTGGTATAGGAAGAAGTCTGCATCCTTCAAGAAAAACATGATTTTCATGCAGGACAATGCTCCATCACACGCGTCCAAGTACTCCACAGCGTGGCTGGCAAGAAAGGGTATAAAAGAAGAAAATCTAATGACATGGCCTCCTTGTTCACCTGATCTGAACCCCATTGAGAACCTGTGGTCCATCATCAAATGTGAGATTTACAAGGAGGGAAAACAGTACACCTCTCTGAACAGTGTCTGGGAGGCTGTGGTTGCTGCTGCACGCAATGTTGATGGTGAACAGATCAAAACACTGACAGAATCCATGGTTGGCAGGCTTTTGAGTGTCCTTGCAAAGAAAGGTGGCTATATTGGTCACTGATTTGTTTTTGTTTTGCTTTTGAATGTCAGAAATGTATATTTGTGAATGTTGAGATGTTATATTGGTTTCACTGGTAAAAATAAATAATTGAAATGGGTATATATTTGTTTTTTGTTAAGTTGCCTAATAATTATGCACAGTAATAGTTACCTGCACACACAGATATCCCCCTAAAATAGCTATAACTAAAAACAAACTAAAAACTACTTCCAAAACTATTCAGCTTTGATATTAATGAGTTTTTTGGGTTCATTGAGAACATGGTTGCTGTTCAATAATAAAATTAATCCTCAAAAATACAACTTGCCTAATAATTCTGCACTCCCTGTATATGTATACATACACACACACTCATATATATATATGAGGGGGGCTGCTACCTAAGCCCCCCTCATGTTTTTTACGACACCTCCTCCTCTCCCTGCACTGTCTTCTTAGCTATTCTGTGTTTTAAGATACAATCTGTAAATTCCCTTGAATTGGTCAGTATTGCTTTAGACTTGATAAAGGAAGAAACCCTTCCGAAAGCTTGTCAACTTATAAATGTATAGTTAGTCCAATAAAAAAAGTATCATTGCTCAATGCAATACTCTTGTTATTTTGATATCTAAATCTCTGGACTAACACGGCTAATCCAATCAACGTGTGTGTATATATATATATATATATATGTTTGTGTGTGTGTGTATATATATATTGTATATATATGTGTGTGTGTATGTATATATATATATATATATATATATATGTGTGTGTATATGTATATATATATATATATATGTGTGTGTATATATATATATATATATGTGTGTGTATGTATATATATATATATATATATATATATATATATATATATATATATATGCGTGTGTGTGTATGTATATATATATATATATATATATGTGTGTGTGTGTGTGTATGTATATATATAGTCCATATATACAAAGTGTGACAGCACCACAGTACAATCTTGCTTCTTAAAGGTGAAAAAATCTTTTTATTAAGTTACAACAACCATAAAAAGGCGACGTTTCGGACCTACATGGTCCTTATTCATGCATAGTTAAAAAAAACAGGTAGATAGACATTTAAAAAGGTTATCAAAGCCAATCAGGGTTTAGCACTGCATGCTAATTGATTTAACTCATACCTGTCCAGGTATTCCAATGTTCATTACCTTAGAGCCCCCTGGTGGCACCAGAACACATAACATATAAAAAATCTCATAAAAACAAATACAAATCATAGTCCCTATTCAAACCATAAGGGTGTAAGGTGTTCAGACGTTTAATCCACCAAACTTCTTTTTGTTTTAGTTTTAAGTCCCTGTTACCCCCTCTTCTATGAATGGGGATATGGTCTATTATTTGAAAGCGAAGTTGGCTAACTGTGTGTCCCATGTGTGTGAAATGTGCAGATACTGGTAGTGACAGGTCTTTTGATTTGATAGAGGCCTTATGCTGACTAAACCTATCCCTGGCGGCCTGGGTGGTCTCGCCAATATAACAAAGCCCACATGGGCATTTAAGTAAATAAATTACATAGTTGGTCTGACATGTATACAATCCATTTATAGTATATTGTTTCCTTTTATCATTCTGTGCCAGGTATTTACCTTTTATTATGGAATTACATTGAGCACAATGAAGACAGGGATAGCATCCCTTGTTTGGGGTAGTTAAATAATTAACACTAGATAATTTGGCAGTACTTACATCAGCACAAACAATATTATCCCTAAGGTTTTTAACCCTTATATCTGAAGGCATAGGGGGTAGTTTGAAAGATTCTACTTCTGGATTATATTTTGACATT